>NC_133655.1:206739148-207011299 GCF_009905375.1 Apium graveolens
AGGGTATTCAGATGGATAATTCCATTAGATAATGAACTAGAAGTTCCAAAACCATCTATGTCAATAATTTAACAATTCCAAGTGTTTTTCCTTCATACTCTCGATAAATCCGCGTAGTTCAAACTTATGCAATATGTATCATTTTCATCTTCTTATCTTCTTCTTTTCTTTTCTCCTTTATTTTATTCTCTTCTTTTTTATAAGAATATCCTTAACTTTTAAGGAAACAAATATTATTGTTAATGTCAAATCATGCGTAGGGCAACTCGCTTTTAATTCCTTCAACTGCCCTGAAGTGTAGGTTATAACTCCCTCTTATGGTATCAAAATGCACCCTTATCCTTTATAAGAAACATCACTCCCAATTAAAAAATTCCTAATTTCATCAATTAAAGTGAATTCTAGTACAAAATCAAACCCCTCTTGTCTCTTGAGATTTTTTTTACACTCAATGATCCTTCCAATTTTCTTAATTGTTTTCTAAGTCAGGTTAGGAGTGGAGTTATTTTAGAAACATCCTGCCCAAATATTTGGTACTAACCTGCTCAACCAAAATGACTTTTTACTTTCTCTATAATGTTAAGTTGGTCACCTAATTTTCCACTAATTTTTCTTTTGCTAAATCCCACCTCATATCCAGTGAATTGTACTATTATTAATCAAAATCTAACTTTGAAAATTTTGCATACAAATTTCTTTCTTCTCAAGGTTTCTAAATTCAACCTAAGGTAGTAAGTAAGGTGTTCTACGTCTTCTTCAAGCAACTTTAAAATATTAACGTGTCCTCGATAAATACTGGCATCACTTATTCAAATACGTTTTGGGGTACACCATTCATTAGATCCGTAAACCCGTCTAAATTGAGTTAATCAAACAGGACATCACTTAATATCACAGTGTCTATATCTTATTATTAAGGTCATCTTTGGCACAATCTTTTAAGTTTATATTTAACCACGATAATCTAACCGTGAATCAATTTTACAAAAATATTCAACTCCTTTTCATCCAACAACCTTCAATCCTTAGTAGTAGATACTTGTAGTTAACTGTTAACTTGTTTAAGTCCCTATAAATACTTTATCTCATCTTTCTTCTTTATAAACAAAATTGTTGCTTCATTGTGAAATAGGCTAAACTTAGTCAATCCTTTGTTAAATATTTTCGATAACTGGGTTGCCAATCACTTTACTTCTGATGAGTGTTGTTAACCACAACTTTTAAAATCGTTGTTATTACTGGGAAATATCTAGTAAAAAATTAATTTCTCTCTCAAGTGGTAATTCTTACAATCCATTAGAAAATACATCCTTAAAATCGTTAGACATATAAATTTCTTCAAGTTTTAGGTTACTGATCTTCTTTTCCTATGCTTACAACATTTAGCCATTAAACCTGACACCCTTGGGGCAACAATCCTTTAGTTTGAATCATGGTCTATGAATTCTTGTGTCCACTTTCGTCCATGTAACAAGTTTCAAACATCAATTATTCTAAGTATCGTAGCTAGGTAACCAATTCATTCTTCATATTTCATAGGATTCTTCTAACTTAAGAAAATAAAATTATCGTATGATAATTATCCTTGAATCTTTATTCTACACACTCCACCAGTTGAAAAGACTTCCTGACTCACAAATTCTATTATCAACACTTCATTGAGTGGAACTGACTATATTCACAATATTATTGGTTAAGGAGTTTTACGAGCACCTCTATCAATCAACATACATACACTGTCAAAGTTTACTTAAAGATGTACTCATAATCACTCTGTTGTCATTTATAGTATCTCTCACAATCACTTTTAAAATGCAAGGGGTAATATTGATATTGTTGTTGTAGTTATTTCTGCTTGGGGAGGTCATAAACCTTAGTACCTGATTTTCCCTTAGAGTTTGATTGCACTTACGCGCATAACGGGTTTTTCTTTTCACCATAACTACAGTTAATCATCTTATTTCTATTTTCTTCCATAGCTATAAAATGTGGTAATATTTTAATGGAAATGTCCTCAATTCTTCTTCTTATAAATCCTATACTCTTTTGTAGTGGGAGGTCTCCTTAAATCTAACTTATTATCTTAAGTCACTTAATACATTAGGCTCATCTCTTGCGCATCCTTACATTCAAATATTCAGTTCTTATTCCTCCTATCGTCTCGTCTTGCAACACCTTCTTTTCATCTTAATTTTATGTTATTTCCTTAAAATTTTCTTATTAAATCGGAAGACCTCATCTCTTTACAATCGGTCTTTGGAATACAATTGGCTCCATCTGAGTCTTTGAATACCTTATAATGTACTTCCTTAAAAGCATTATTGTGAACCTAATCCTTGATGTGATCGCTCTCCCTTTCATAGCTATTTTGGCTTCCAGCCATTTTTTAGTCTCACATTTCAGCATATAAGCAGCAAAATTTATGTTATTATTCTCTTCTTTCCAACTATACCAAAAGTCTTCCTTTACTCCATCAGGTGAAATTTAGCTTCAATGGGGTCAATGGTTCCATTAAACTTAGGAGGATTCAATAATTTGAAAAGACTTATAAATCGTAGTAGGTTAGTTATGTCTCTAAGGGGCCTTTCCTATATATTTCAAGGTTTATGAGTTTTTTCCATAGAAGCCTTAACATTAATTCAGAAGTTTAGTGATATTCTAATTCTTAATAAAAAATTAAACTTGTCATTTGTTTCCCACCTCTAGTGAAGATTGAGGGTCCTTTCGGGATCTCTTCCATCTTTCTAATAAAATTCAAAATATTAGGTTCGATCAAACTTAACCAATATAAAATGGAAATACTGGGAAAATTTGGATTATGTCCCAAATATGAAATCAACGTAGACTCACAAAATCTTTTTAAATTTGTCATGCTGAAACGATCTTTTCATTATCCAAGTTTTAAATTGGTTAGAAGACATTCTTTAAAAAAATCACTGTTTAAATCCTTTTAGGTTCTTGAGTGGTGAAGAAAATATTTTGGTAAAGTCTTTATAAAACAAGTATTTGAAGTTGAGATTATATTTGGGATAATTTTCGTAAAACAAGTATTCTAATTAGTTTGGGTATGAAAGAATTTTTAATGGATATGTTTCCTTAAAAAATATGTGTTTAAGAGATTTCCTTATAAAGAAAGTTCGTTGACGTGGTTAAAATACAATTTATAAAATGGTGAGGTTTAGAGAATTCGGGGTTGACGTAACTTGGGTGTAACAGAAAATATGGTTTAAAGGTTTGATACAATTCTAGGTTCTCTCTTCTATTGACAAGTTCAATAAGATATTATGTAAGAGATATTGTAACTATAATAACAACTAGTGGTGGTATGGCTGTAAACACTATTAACACCAAGTAGTCTGAATCAGGTCAATATTATAATACTTATCGGGGTCACTATTTAATATCAGCCCTTACAGGACACATATTCAGACTAGATGATCTAATAGTTTGAAATATTACGTACCTGTCCCATCCGTCTAATCAACATAATGCATACTAAGGAAAAATATCTCATTTTCTTATCTAGTCCAGCGCATGTTCCAATATAGACCCAAAATACGCGGCACTACCTTTATATAGAAGTTTGTAATCCATCAATATACATTCCCGACTCAATATGTACTCGCGTCAACCTTTTCGGCTTTATCCACCAATCAATTGAATGTGGATGTATAATATAGATAATGTCATGCCTAATAGATCAAACTAACTTATTCTCAAAATTCGTCATTACTCATTGTGAATCAAATAACTCCTTTTCTTTAATGCATTACTCGGTCAGTAGCGAGGTCGTAACCATTCTAAACAAACCTTATAGATATGGGACGCATCCTTGTATTTAGCATACTCCATCTGAATCTCTAAAGAAGGTTCTCGTATACTATTACTGACTCGGGGTCTCTGTCATTCTAACCATTTCTGAAGAGATCGAAAGAATTGTCATAGTGAATCCTCTGGATGAAAGATAACTTGGCATAATGGTTATCAAAGAGGTTTTATAATTACAGGGGTCTCTTTAACTGGTGCAATATCATAATCCAATACGGGTGGGGCTGCTATAAAATTTTAAAACAACAGTTTGGGTCGAGTTGTTATATGTCTTATAGGTCGCTGTCATTAAATCTTGTATTCTTATTTCAGAAGATGTATGTCTATTCGTGTTCAAAACTTAGATACGATCCAGTGAAAATATTAAAGCATTGACTTGTTTAGTCATAACTTAAGTTGAAATCTTATTAGTGATGTCTATCATAGTCGTCATAAATGGTTTGCCTATAGTCAAGGTGTTAGGAAATGAATAACAAATAGAGGGGGGTGAATGTGTTTTACTGTTTTTATGCTTTTCTTGAGCTTTTTATGGTTGAACAAAATAAATTAAATCTTGTAGTAAAATGTGTTATTGTAGAAATTAAACATGCAATAACAAAGAACACAGATCTTTTCAAAACTCACTTAATTTTATATTAAAATTAAGAATGTTTTGCTACAAAATTTCTAGGCTCTTTGTTGGTAAAGAGCTTAGCTTCTTCTTGAGAGAGTTACAAGATTTTCTATCTAAATTGTTACAACTGACTAAAGGAAAAGTGTTAACTTTATAATTTAGTTAACTCCTGGTTTACACAGTGTACAATAAGACATGCTATTAGCTTTAGTAAACTGTCACTTGTCATTTCCATTTTAGGAAAAGTGTATCTTCTATTTCTGGCTTAGCATATCTTAGCATCCTATGTTTACTTTGATCTTCATTTGTCAGTTAATCTTCACCATTGATCTTGCATATCCTTCAAGTTGCTTTTTGTAGACTTGTCAATCCAGCTGTTCGGAATGTTTGTTGATTGTGAATCTTGGATATTGAACTGTTCTGCAAATTGTACTTTGAGATTTTACCTCGAGATCTCCATTTGGTCTATAGAGAACTTGATATTTCGATAAGTATATTGGCTTATTGAGATCTCTAATACTCCATAGTTAATTTGACTTGTAGAGGTCTCTGAGTTCTCTATAAGAGAATTTGGCTTGTCGAGATCTCTAGTCTTCATATCTTCACTTTGACTTATCGATATCTCTGAGTTCTCTAGAGATTTATTGACTTATCGATAACTCAGAGTTCTCTAGTAAAATTTGACTTGTCGATAACTCAGAGCACTACGCCATAAGTGGGTTATTGTAATGCCTAAATGGTGTTACAATAGGCCCAAAAAACGTTACATCAGGTCTATTGTAACACCAGGGGGCGTTACGTATACGAGCATTACAATAAATACCCTAATGTAACATTTCTGTGATCTATCGTAACAGTGATAAAAACGTTACAAACGTTACAATAGGCAACTAATGTAACAGTATAATGCCCAAATGTAACGCAAAATGAGTGATACATTAGGTTCAATAAAGATTTCAAATATGGACCCCACATGTGAGTCCCACAACCTATTGTAACAATATGTTTTATCTATTGTAACACCATTTTTTGTAATAAAGCAACACTAGCATATGTAATATAACACTATATGTAAACATATTTACACTGGAATAGTCAAATGTAACAGTTATTTTTAATTTTTTTGAAATATATACTCAATCTAAAGAACAATCCCATAACAATAAAATATCAAATTTGCATACATAAGTCTCAATTTTTTGAACCAAACTATTAAATAACAGTCTCAGTACTACATAGGAGTCTCATTTCTAATGCTAACAACTACAACATAACATCCAAGCTATCCTTGATAAGAAAAAACTGCTCTTCGACTATTATCAAATCCAGTACGATATAGCACAATGAACAAAGTGTACCTACATCAAGTAGAAAGTTCCAGTCAATCTATGTTAACTTGAAAAAAAATCACTTTGACTAGCAAGTAGCAACTTGAAAGGGTACAATAATTGTGCATTCTCTAAAAAAATGTCAAACCTAATAAAAAAGTGTCCAGTAAGAAAGACAAACGTACATTTGCAACTATTAATTGTAGCAAACAACATATGTGTCGCTATTTCATAAAACTCCAGTATTAATACAACGGTTTCATTTTTTAGACTGCTCGTAAGTCGTAATCATGCATTAAACTTTTAATGTTATAGATTCTCTTCGGCAGAGGCCTTAATCTATCTACCTTGTTTAGAAACTGAATGTTTTCTAGGCAGTAAACATACAAGAATGCGAAAAATATGGTGAAACCAAGCAAAACTACTAAAGTAGTGACACCCGGTTCACTTAAAAAAGTTGTTCTTTCAACTCTAACTACTGGTTGTACAATTGAACAATTATTAATTCCCATAAATATTAGAGCTGCATACTTTACTCGGTAATCACAGAGACTGTCCAACTGTCCCTACACCATAAATATACAGAAAAAATGAAGAACTTAAGAGTTATACTCTAAGCATATTATAACAACAAATTTATTTTGAGTTCGAGAAATGAAAGTTAAACTTTTAGTGTCAAATTCCTAGAAAATTGTCCCCACCATCAACAGAGTAAATTATTGTACAAGATTATAATCGGGACTTCTCCGATAACTAACCTATTAATCTTTGTACAGATAGGTTCAAATATTATTAGTATGAGAAAGGATAGCTTTTTATATAATTATTTTCGTTGTCTAATTACTAAAATATGCAATGTATATAATTTTTCTAAAATTTAATTCTTAATATGACATTTTGTATTATATAATTTGTTCAAGCGCTTTTTATTTATAAGATGCACTCTAAGACCTAAACCTCTTAGCTCCACCACTAAATTCACACTGAATAATGCAAGTATTTTCAAAACCAAAAAGATAAAAAAAAGATTTATAAGTAACCAAAAAAAGGAGATGGATAAGTAATTTTTATAATTTAATACTTGTGAAATTCCTAATTACCTAAATAGTAATTCAGGACAATTGCACCACAAGTTTGTTAAAGGCTAGTCCAGCGTCTATATTTTCCCCTTGTGGATACATAGTATTGATCGATGTTGATGAATGTCATTATGCATAGTTAGTGTACATTTACCTTCATGAGAGAAGATTCTTTAGCTTTGAGAAGTTGCAGAACCTGAAGTACATAACATTCACAAATGTAGTTTTAATTCCATTACCCCGCCAATATCAGGCCCTTCATGTTTGCTGCCAATAACATTTATCTCGTTAATAAAAATAATATAAGGAGCCTATCATCTGGAAATAGAAAAAAGATCCTTAGCACGAGATGCAGCAACTCCAACAAACATCTACAAAATAGAACTTCCAGTTAGCTAGTTTCTGTAGTTTAAAAAAATTGTCAATAATAAAATAACAGAACATAATACACAATGCAGTACTTTTTCAGGAAATTACATGTATCTATTCCCTCATAGTCAGGTTTTCTTCTTCCTAAATTTTCAAAATGTGCAAGTAATATTAACTTCTTTCTGGAAATTCGTCAAAGCTACTAGAGACACACTCAAGTAACCAAGTTGGTCAGAATAATTGCCTAAATAGATGCCATAGTTTGGTATCATTGACATGAGGATATTCAATTTGAAAAGAATTAATGAGGCTCCTAAGATATTTAAACAGTATTAGTGCGTTCTGGTTTGTTAGTGTGTATGTGTGTGTGAGTGACTGAGTGTGTGTGTGTATGGGGGGGCCACCTTAGCATTCATGATAGCCGAGTTAATCATACAGTTTATCTTTAGCTTTTGAAAGAACTTGGCACATGGCTTTTATTTTCTCAGCAGCACTGCAAACATATCATACTTGGGGTCAGAATTGTAAGATATTATATATATGCAGAATTATACATTTCAATTACCTAGGATTCAGATCAGAATCAGAAGATGCATCTCGTAGAGAATGCTGACTTTCTTTAAGTCGATTCTGTAATTCACCAGCCAAATCATTGTGGTTCTTCATTGTCACAATGCTTATGTACACCCTTGCCATAATTATTTCATCATGAATCAATCGAAAGGTAAAATCAGAATTATCGTTCTCATTCTCTTTCCTCCATAGATTATACTTACCCAGGACTGCCGAGTCAACTGATTTGGAACGTTCAATAGCATCATTTTCAAGATTCAGGGTTACTTCATCATCTTGTTTTACCCAATCAGCTGCACACTTTTCTCATTTCTTTTCTCTTAATTGCTACACAAAATTGCCATTATCTTAGTCTTTTCTTTTAATTGCCATTATCTTAATTTCCTAAAAATATCCAATCTTTAAAAAAGTATCATACTCTCATACCAAGTGCATTTTGGGTGAGAACATCTAGTAAATCTTGCTCTAGAAGGAAGCATAGTAGCGACTAAACAACCAACAGGCAGCAGCAATCCTTGCACTCATAATATTGGTGGATGTAGTTGTCTGCAAATAATTTTATCAACACGACTTCTATAAGGAAAAAAGGGAAACTTTCAATAATGATAGTTCAACATAACTTCTCTTACATCTTCGATAAATAACTTCTTTGACTGAAATATTAATAGAAAATAGTTACAAAATCGAAATACCTAAAAAAGTTCATAGTTCAAAACTAAAAGAATCAAACCTCTTCAATGAAAGTAGTATGTAATTTACACAGGCCAATAAGTGCTTGTGCTGTGTGTTTCTCTTATAGTACACACACCTGAAATGATCTTTCCAGAAATTTTCAATTTTTTACTTTTATGCAATCATTAGTTTTTCAAATATGTAACGATTACGTGAGTATATAAGATAATGAACAAAGCATAATTGAGAATAATGAAACATTCTAAGGTTTAAAATGTTAAAATGTTTTCACACTGGCTATAACTAACAGTACCAATGTCAAGATTCATTTTTTATCTAATTAATAAAGCATTTTTAGTCCAAAACATTTTACTTCAAACATTTCTGAAGTGAATAATACAAATATTGATAAATTTTAGCGATATATTATTTCTTTATGTTATTTTTTCTTGTCCATTAGTTATTGACTTATGTAAGTTTCTTATTAGTTGCTACTTGATAGATGCTAAACATTAAAGAGGTGAGTAGGAATAATTATCAAATAGAACTATAAAAGACCGACCATTTTTAAAACACAGAGGTAACAAGAACGAGTATCTTTTTTTCAACAGATATTTTAACATTCATCTTTAAGAGCAATATATTATCCATGTCAAAATCGACTAAAAAGCTCCTTAAAACACATAAATAACTAATATATCAAAGAGGGATGGAGAGAGGGAGAGGGAGAGCGAGGGAGAGAGAGGGAGAGAGAGAGAGAGAGAGAGTTTATATAGAAGTGGGATAGAAGGTTGTACCTCAAATTTGAAGCCAAAAGCAGCTAGAAATCGAAAAAGGTACTTGAACCCAAATGGTTTGTCAAACCCTAATTGAACCAGAAACCTGAATATGTTACTCAAATCCCTAATTGGACCTTAACCGAACATGTTTCTGCCGAAGGAGAGAGGAATATATTAGAAGGGAAGAAAGAGATAAAGCTAAAGTGAGCAGAGTGTCTTGACCTAATTGATTACTCCTTTCATTTTTCAGCCCTGTTTGAAATTTTGTTGCCGCTCTGCCAAATATTCAACCGCCCAGCTCATCGCAAAATTTTAGTCACCCAAATATTTACTTTAATTTTTTTGTAAATATTCAAATATTTTAGCATTCTACATATTTTAATTGTAGAAGTAATTAATTATTTAAAGTAATATTTAAAAATCATAGATTATAACATATTATTTTCACGATAATTATAAATAAATTATTAATTTTTATGGTAAGTAAAATCTATTCAATTTAAACATATTAAAAAAATATATTATACGTAAAATATAAATTTCCAAAATATTTGACGAATTTTATTGTATATTACATTCTTGATTCATTAATAATACACAGTATAATATTAATACTAGATTTTATGATAATATTTTCACTTTAACATTTTTTAGAAATAAAAGTAACTAATGTAACATCAGGTGTTGTGTTACATGTTATGCAAAGCGGTATTTCTATGCAACACTAGCTTTATACCTATTGTAACAATAATTGAGAGGTGTTACAATAGAACAAAAAAATTGTAGCTAATGTAACGCTGTTTGTAACACTTTCATCTACTCTCAGTTTGTGGCAACTCTTCATTACTTTCAAGTTGCAAGGGATACAGTCAAATTTGTCACAGAATGAGTAGGGATCATTTGCATCTGCTTCATTGTACTTGCATGCTCCTTCAGCTGACTTGCTAACAACCTTTTTAGAAAGGTGAGTTAGATGATTTACATAGCCACATGTTTCACACTTCTTTCTCGGAGCATCTGCAACATAAACAAAATTATTGCTTTTATTTTAACCAATTTTCCCATTTATATTTTTCTTCTTCTTTCTTGTATCTTCAGTCTTGGTTTCTTTGACAGGTGTTTTGGAGCTTTGTTTATCCATGAGCTTCTCTTCAGCTTTGGAAGATGGAGTTGCTTCTGCATTTTTCTTCTCTTTATCTTCATCAACAATTTCTTGCTTAATAATCAACTCTTCCTCACTGAAATTTACTTCACATGCCTTGAACATAGGTGAATCAACCTTTTTCAGGATGGTTGGAACATTTTCAGCTTCTGTTGATTTCCCTTTGTCACCTATATTCTTCTTCTTGTTGTTCAAGGCATCATAATCAAGACCAATGACAATATTTGCACATGGCTTATTTTTCTCATGGTACTGTCCAATTAACTCAGATGCATTCTTGAAGGATTTCAATTTAACTTCATTCTTTTCCAGCTTCTCCCTAAGCACTGTGTTGTATATATGTTGTGTACTCGATGATTTCATGAACAAAACACCTTGGTAGATTTTACTTAGTGAAATTATGTAGCACTCGACGGATAAGATTTATAGTCCCGACGGAGACTCAATATAGTCCCGACGGATGATGACTTATTATTCATCGAGTGAGTAGCTTATGTAACAATAAGTCTGTAGCACATTTCTGCATACACATTGTTTAGAATTTGTAGTAGTATTTGAGTCATGATTGACTTTAGTTAGATATGCATAATAGGTTGATTAATTGTACATAGATGGTGTCTTGTAATTCTGCATAAGTGAAATGAAGTCAAGTGCCTGATTACTACCCGACGGATAAACAACAATGAATTCGACGGATGATCATGAACCCGACGGATAAAGAATTCAAATATCTGTTGACAGTGACAACACAGTCACATGCGTCGAGTGGATGCAAATGAAATGTGGTAGCCTATTCAACTGGGTTTTCGAGAACAAAGAAGCATTTCCATTTCCATACTATTATGAAGATATTCAAAGATGTTGGAATAGAGTAATGAAGTAACATTGTAATAGATTAGATAGTTTTGTTTTATTATCTTGTCTCATTATTTTGTAATCTTGATGATATATAAACCAAGAAGTAGCAACTAAGGAAGTATCCGAGAAAGAAGCAGAGAAACATTTGTAAGCAGAATTCTTAGCATTTCTCTGCATTCTTAGTGTTCAATATTTGTAAGCAGCTGTGAGCTTTTTGCACACAGGGTTCTCTCGATATATATTATATATCTCTGGCAGAATCATTCAAATCCACCAGAAAGTTTTTAAAGACTCTTGTTTTTAATTACTTGTGTTTTGATTCATTTAAGTAACTATTCCGCATTGTGCTAATCAATTCACACTTATATATATATATTCGAGTTAGAACATTCTTTTAATCAAGAAAAAGTTTCAAGAATTCCATTCAACCCCCCTTTTGTAATTCTTGTTATATTGTTAAGGGACTAACAATTGGTATCAGAGCAAGCTCTTAACTTACAAAGAATTTAAAGATCAAAACAATACAGTAAGATGAACAAGAAGGATGTTGGAGTCAAGATTCCTTTTCTGGACAAAGATAATTACCATCATTGAAAGGTAAAGATGCATCTTCATTTGCTTTCTCAAGGTGAGGCCTATGTTGACTGCATAGAAAGAGGCCCTCATGTTCCAATGAGAGCTGCAACTGGAAATGAGCCATCTGTCCCCAAGCCAAGGCATGAATGGTCTGATCCTGACATTGAACAAGTCAGGAAGGATAAAAAGGCCATGAATATCCTGTTTAATGGAGTTGATGGTGATATGTTTGACAATATTATCAACTGCAAAACTGCCAAGGATGTTTGGGATACAATACAGATCATCTGCGATGGCACTGAGCAAGTTAGAGAAAACAAGATGCAGCTATTGATTCAGCAATATGAGCATTTTCATAATGAAGAAAGTGAGTCTCTCACTAACATTTTTAGTAGGTTTCAAAAACTGTTAAATGCTCTAAAGCGGCATGGAAGGGTCTATCAGACAAAAGAATCCAATCTGAAATTCCTTAGATCTCTTCCAAAGGAATGGAAACCAATGACAGTCTCATTGAAAAACTCACAAGGTTATAAGGAGTTTACTTTGGAGAGACTGTATGGCATCCTGAAAACTTATGAGCTTGAGATAGAGCAAGATGAGAGGATGGAGAGAGGAAAGAAGAAAGAAGGATCCATTGCACTAGTTGCTGAGTTGGAAAGAGAGAAGGAAGTGAAGATGGAAGCTGTTGAGTCAACTTCAAGGGTCTGTGAAAACAAGGGCAAGGGACTTGCAGTAGAAAGTGAAGATTTTTTAGCCAAGATGACATGGAGGACATTGATGAACACCTAGCATTTCTTTCCAGGAGATTTGCCAAGCTCAAGTTCAAGAAGAACTTTGGAGCAGCCAAGCCAAATAAAAACATGGTGGATAAATCAAAATTCAAATGTTTCAAATGTGGCTTGGCAGGGCATTTTTCCAGTGCGTGTAGGAAGTCAGATTCCAGTAAGAAAAAGTTTGAGCCTGTGGATTATAAGCAAAAATACTTTGAGCTGCTCAAACAAAAGGAAAGGGTTTTCATTACATAAGAGAATGACTGGGCAGCAGATGGTCTAGATGAAGATGAAGATGTCAGCTATGTCAATCTAGCCCTAATGACCAAGTCTGATGAAACAGAAACAAGTTCTTCAAGTAATCAGGTAATTACTACAAACCTTGCACATTTATCTAAAGCTGAGTGTAATGATGCTATAAATGACATGTCTACAGAGTTATATCATTTGCGTGTTACACTTAAGTCTCTTACTAAAGAAAATGCTAAAATCAAAGAAAACAATTTGTTTTTAAGTGAGAGGAATAATGTGCTAGAGTCTCAGTTTATTGATTTTGAAAAATTAAGAATTGAATGTAAGATTGCCAAGGAGGAATTAACTGAGTCCTTGAAGAAAGAAGAAATTTTGAAGAAGCAGCTCGAGCGTGAACATGAGGTGATTAAGGCATGGAAAACATCTAGGGATGTCCATGCTCAAATCACCAAAGTTCAAGGAATTGAGTCTTTCTGTGATGCAGCCTGGAAAAAGAACAAAGAGAAACTAGAACCAAATTTGGTAGATGGAGTGCTAACGGATGTAGACTCGACGGATGATAAGGATCATCCGTCGGATAACAAAAAGGGTTATCCGTCGAATGATGAAAATCCTCATCCGTCGGCTGTGAGCAAGCCTATTAGTAAAGCCAAACTTGTTAAGTTAAATGAAAAGTATGGATCTGTTTCCAAGAACTTTGTTTCAGGAGAATCGAGTCAAGTTAAGAAAGGGGAAAAGGCTAATGTTGGTCACATGAATATCAAACAGTTAAGTGACAGACTTGAAAAGATTGAGGTAAAAATAGAGGCTAAAAAGAAAAATAATAGAAATGGTAAAGTAGGGATTAACAAACACAATAACTACACACCTGATAAATATGCTCCTAGAAAAATATGTGTCAAGTGTGGTAGTGTAAATCATTTGTCTGTTAATTGCAAATCTGTCATGCCTACTTCCATGTCTGTACCACCTCATTTTCCTAACATGAATGTCATGCCTCTCATGCCTATGAATGCTATGTCTACACAGAATATGAATGCACAGTTTGCTAATATGCCATTTGCACCTAATCCTTATTATGCTGCATTTAGTATGCCACAAATGCCATTTAGCATGCCTTACTGGAATAACATGTTTACTAATAGCATGCCATTCCCTGTTGATTATAATATGCATGATAATTTTGTTGCAATGAATGGCTTCAAAGGCCCAACTCAAATGACCAAGGATAAATCTGATATCCCCAAGTCAAATGAGATAAAGCCTAAGAAACAGAAAAAGAAAGCTAACAAGGCAGGACCCAAGGAAACTTGGGTACCAAAATCAACTTGATTTGATTTTGATGTGTGCAGGGAAACAGAAGGAATCTTTGGTACTTGGATAGTGGTTGTTCAAGACACATGATTGGTGATTCTACCCTGCTCACAGAGTTTAAGGAGAGAGCTGGCCCAAGTATTACTTTTGGAGATGACAGCAAAGGTTATACTGTGGGATATGGCTTGATTTCAAAGGACAATGTCATCATTGAGGAGGTTGCCTTAGTGGATGGTCTCAAACACAATCTGTTGAGTATCAGCTAGCTTTGTGATAAAGGCAACTCAGTAACCTTCAACTCAGAATCCTGTGTTGTGATTAATAAAAGAAGCAACAAAGTGGTTCTCTCTGGTGTGAGAAATGGAAATATGTACCTAGCTAATTTCAACTCATCTAATGCAGAATCTGTTACTTGTCTTCTCAGTAAAGCAAGTCAGGATGAAAGTTGGCTGTGGCACAAGAAGCTATCCCATTTAAACTTCAAGACCATGTATGAGCTAGTAAAGAAAGAACTGGTTAGAGGCATTCCTCTAGTGGAGTTTTTTAAGGATAGACTGTGTGATGCCTGCCAAAAAGGGAAGCAGATTAAAGCATCATTCAGGAAGAAACTTGATTCAACAATTGAAGAACCTTTGCAACTGCTACACATGGATTTCTTTGGACCAGTCAATGTGTTGTCCATCTCAAGGAAAAGATTTTGCCTAGTAATTGTAGATGTTTTCTCAAAGTTCTCTTGGAAATATTTCCTAAAGTCTAAAGATGAGGCTAGTGAAATCATCATCAATTACATAAGGCAAGTCAATAATCATCCTGATTTCAAGGTTAGAAGAATCAGGAGTGACAATGGAACTAAGTTCAAGAATTCTGTAATGAGAGCATTTTGTGAGGAAAATGGGATTCTGCATGAGTTTTCAGTAGCAAGAACTCCACAACAGAATGGAGTAGTGGAAAGGAAGAACAGATCACTTATTGAAGCTGCAAGGACAATGCTTGAAGAATCTAAACTGCCAACATATTTCTGAGCTGAAGCTGTTAATACTGCATGCTACACTCAGAATATTTCTCTGGTTAATCAAAAAAAGATGCATGACTCCCTACCAATTGTTCAAGAACAAGAAACCAACTCTAAATTTTCTTCATGTCTTTGGTTGCAAATGCTATATTCTGAGAAATCAAACTGATCAAAATGGGAAGTTTGATGCTAAAGCAGATGAAGGAATTTTTGTTAAATATGTTGTTGGTAAAGCATATAGAGTCTACAATCTAAGAACTAACATTGTTGTGGAATCAATACATGTTGTGTTTGATGATAAAAAGATTGAAGGACTGCAAGATGGAGATTACCTTGAGAGCCTCAAATTCGATAATGTGGAGATGGTTAGTGAAGATAGTGATGATGAAAGTGATCAAGAAACAGTATCTAAGGATAATGCAGAAAAATCTACTACCAATGAAGTACAAAACTCAACATCTGTCGAGTTGCATAATTCTTCATCCGTCAAGAGGTAATTTGTGTTATCCGTCAGGAGACAACCAGCTTCATCCGTCGGTACTCAAAATTCACCATCCTTCGGGTTATCAAAAGGAGCAGGAAGTCAAGATAGATCACCTACAGAAAGTTCCCCTTTCTCAAATCAAAGATCCACAAACTCAGGGGGAGTTTCTAACAGTCAAAACTCAATCACACATCAAGACAACAATGAGGCCTCTTCATCTAGAGCTAATCTACCTAAACAAAGGAAATGGACAAAAGATCACCCCTTTGAGCTTATTATTGGTGATGTTTCTTCTAGAGTTCAAACCAGAAGAGCAACTCATGAAGAATGTCTATACAACAGCTTTCTTTCCAAGGAAGAACCAAAGAAGGAAGAAGAAGCTTTGTTGGATCCTGATTGGATTTTAGCTATGCAGGAGGAGCTAAACCAATTTGAGAGGAATAATATATGGAAGTTGGTGCCCAAGCCTAAAAGAAAGAATCCAATAGATACCAAATGGGTATTCAGAAACAAGATGGATGAAAATGGCATAGTAGTCAGGAATAAAGCTAGATTGGTTGCTAAGGGTTATTGTCAATAAGAAGGAATAGATTTTGATGAAATATTTGCTCCTGTTGCAAGACTTGAAGCCATCAGAATCTTCTTAACCTATGCAGCCCATGCCAATTTCAAGGTCTATCAAATGGATGTCAAAAGTGCCTTTCTGAATGGAGATTTGGAGGAGGAAGTCTATATCAGTCAACCTCCTGGTTTTAAAGATACAAATTTTCCAGGATGTCTATTATCTTTTGAAAGCACTTTATGGACTGAAGCAAGCACCTAGAGCCTGGTATGACACTTTATCAAAGTTCCTTTTGGAAAATCACTTCACAAGAGGTACTGTAGATAAAACTTTATTTTTCAAAAAATGTTAATGGCTCTAGTATACTTGTTCAAATTTATGTAGATGGTATTATTTTTGGCTCTACAGATGAGAAACTTTGTAAAAAGTTTGCCAAATTGATGCAAAGTAAGTATGAAATGAGTATGATGGGAGAACTGACTTACTTTCTTGGTTTGTAAGTTAAGCAAGTTAGTGATGGAATATTCATTAGTCAAACTAAATTTACATTTGATCTTTTAAAGAAGTTTGATCTAGTGGATTGCACATCTGCAAAAACTCCCATGGCCACTGCAACTAAGCTTGAATTAAACACTATTAAAAAGTATGTGGATATTTCAAGTTATAGGGGCATGGTTGGCTCACTTTTGTACTTAACAACTAGTAGGCAAGATATAATGTTTGCTACATGTTTATGTGCTAGATTTCAGGATGATCCTAGAGAATCTCACTTAATAGCTATTAAGAGAATTTTCAGATATCTCAAGGGAACACCAAAACTTGGCATTTGGTACCCTAGAGATTCTGGTTTTGATCTAACTGGTTATTCAGATGCAGATTATGCAGGTTGTAAAATTGATAGAAAAAGTACAACAAGAACCTGTCAATTTCTAGGAAACAAGCTTGTGTCTTGGTTCAGTAAAAAGCAAAATTCAGTTTCTACTTCTACATTTGAAGCTGAATATATTGCTGCTGGCAGTTGCTGTGCACAGATTTTATGGATGAAAAATCAATTGTTAGACTATGGTTTTGCAAGTTGAAAGGATTCCTATTTTCTGTGATAACACAAGTGCAATTGCCATCACTGAAAATCCAGTACAATATTCAAGGACAAAGCACATAGATATCAAGTACCACTTCATAAGGGAACATGTAATGAATGGTACTGTAGAACTACATTTTGTTCCAAGTGAGAAGCAGCTTGCAGATATCTTTACCAAGCCACTAGATGAATCCACCTTTTCAATGTTGGTAAGTGAGTTAGGTATGCTCAATTATTCCTAGATCTTTATGAGTTAATTTGCAAGTTGGAATGCAGCCAGAAATTTAATTGATTTTTCAGTCTTGGATGAAATTTTGGCTAAGTCAAAATTTACATCTCGACGGATGACCTTTATCCATCGAGTTTGATCATCTGTCGGTATATTATTTGCTAATAAAAATCAATTATTTTTCTGGAATATTTTATGGCACGACGGATAATAGTTTATCCTCATCCGTCGAATTGTCTTAATCTCAGCCGTTAATTCTCTGAAATTATCCATCGAGTATACTTACAGTTTGTAAGAATAACACGACAGATAATGGGTGAAATTTTTACAGTTTACTTTTAAACGGCTATTTTAGGCAATT
The DNA here is from genome assembly GCF_009905375.1 of Apium graveolens. NCBI lineage: Eukaryota > Viridiplantae > Streptophyta > Magnoliopsida > Apiales > Apiaceae > Apium > Apium graveolens. The sequence continues at coordinate 206,757,051 of NC_133655.1, forward strand.
TCTATTGGTTACTTTATTTTTCTTTATTATTTTTAACAGTTATTTTTGAGATAGTATAAAAGCTTATTTCATCTCAATTTCTTTTCTTTTATCATTCTCAAATCAACTGCTTAAATTTCATTCTCTCTCAAAGCACTTACTCTCTTTCTCTTCAAGCTCTTATACTCTAACAATGGCACCAGTTGTAAAGATTATGTCTCAAACTGGGTTCATTTATGAGAAGAACAATTTCACTGCACTAGTAAACAAGGGTATTCAGCAATCTGGTGACTATCACAAGATGATGGACTTTGTGAAGAATTGCAAGCTCAGCTATGTCATGCTGGAATCACCCACAACCTTTTGTAAAGTTTTTGAAGAGATGTGGACCACTTCTACATACAACTCTACAGATAAGACAATCACACTCACCATTAGAGGTAAAGAATTCTGTATCAATAGTGATGTTATAAAAGCATGTTTCAAGATTCCTGATAACACTGTGACCTCACCACACACTGACACTGATATAATCAATATGCTTAATTTTATGAACTACGCTCTTTCTACTTCTAAGTTAAGTGACATTAGGAGAATGGGTCTTAGGAAAGAATGGAGTTTTATGTGTGATGTAGTGATAAAGGTCTTCTCAGGAAAAATCAGTAATTTTGATTCAGTCAATATATCCATGCTTAACATGCTCTACATGCTAGTTATAGATAAATTCTATAATTTCAGTGACCTTATCTTGTTTGAGTTAGGCTTTAAATTAGGAGAGTTAAATAAAAAAGGTAAAAATGTTTAAGCTAGATTCTTTAAGATGTTAGCTAACCACCTTTGTGAAGAGACTGTGCTTGAGGACCCAAACAACAAATTGGATTGTTGGGTTCAAGAGAGAAGGCTCATTGCAGATTTGAACAGGGCCAATCATCACAAGGATGTGCCATTATTCTGTTTTCCTGTAATGTAAGCACCTCAGGTAAGTGAGGTAAGTTCATCTATCCCTACCACTATTCAAACCTCACTAATTTCTTTGAGTTCTAGTATGGCTATGACAACTGTGTCAATGACCAAATAGTTGCCTACCCAAGCCACCAAACCTGCAATTATTTCAAAATCCAAATCTAAGAAAGCCCCCTCTGGTATCTCTCAAAAGATGCCAGTTGCAAAATCCACTAAAACCAAATAGGGGAGTGTGAAGGAGGGCAAGATAGGTGAGGGAAGGGGTGAACATAAAAGAAACCCTAAGAATAAGGATGGAGAGTTGAGTGGATCCCAGCCTAGCCATACTTGTTTGTTATTGAGATTTAATCACTTGTTTATATTTAGAATTTGTGATATTCTCGTAATGACGTAAACACACTGATTTTTTTATCTGGAGAAAAACTTGGATTTCATTGCTAGTTGTGAATAAGGCTAGGTGTCAAATGGCTAGTAGTCGGCTCATATTTTTATGAGTAGTCTAGGGTTGAATGAGATGGAGCGAAGCACAGTCATTCAGAAATTGTTAAAAAAAATGAGAAAAAAAAGAAAAAAGAAAAGAAAAAAAGTATGCGTTTATGCATAATTGATCAAGAGTGAGCTCTTTAATACTCGAGTTATTAAGTTCTAGGGGACTTTGTGCCTAGTGGCCTAAGGCTTTGATAGTCTGGGATCCAGTAACCTAACGCTCACTACATGGGTATTATTATATAAGTCTTTTGGGACGTCATTCATTACATGATCAAATAAGCATCTTTATTATGTGTTCAATAATAGCATTTCAGGCATCAGTTAAATGAAGAAAGAAGCTTTTTAAATAAATATGCTGAAAAATATCAGAATTGGAAGCATAGGCCATTCTAAAGTTGTAGATAATCTCGTTAGCTTCGCGTGGGCAGTTGAATCGCCTAATTCTGATGAGCAGAACTCAAGATACGGCCAAAAGAAGAATTGTCAGAATTTTTCCAGAATGTCAGCGCGGCCGCGCCAGAACCAGCGCGCCCGCGCCGCTGAAAACACTATTCCAGCGCGGGCGCGCTAGCGGCTGCGCCCGAAAATAGTGCGCCCGCGCCCTGTTTCTGCCCCAGAATCTTGATTTTAGCCGAAATTGAAGATTTTGAGAGTCCTGGTCATCCTGGAGCCTATACATACCAATGAAAAGACGTTTTAAAAAGACGGAGACCTGGGAGGGCAATAAGAAGAACTAGAGAGTACGAGAAGGCATTGGAGAAGAAGACTTTTTTTTCTTTAATATAGTTGATATTTGGATGCTCGTTTTTTATTTGTCTTTGAACCCTAATACTCTTACCCCTTGCTCCCGAGTTTTAAAAGGGAAGGAAAGCAAGTGTAATGTAAGTAAATTAGTTTCACTTCGCTTCGTAATCGTGCTCCCCAGTTTTTAAAAGGGGCGAAAGCAAGTGTTAATGAATGTAAATTTAACAATCTTTCACTCCAAAACTTTCACTCCAAAAATGGGATGAAAGTACTTTACCTCCTAAACACTCCCTTCCTTCCCATTAAAAAACTCGGGAGCAAGCCCTTATATAGTTTATTATCATGCTTTCATTGGAACCCATGGTGATGATGAGTTCGATTATGAATTAATTGTTATCGTGGGGTTCTAACGGATTTACTTATGGATTTCTATAGTTAATTTGTTTCAATATTTTGGTGTGTGGTGATTGATTGATATCCTAGTATTGGTTGTACTTATTGGTCTTATATGTGTAGCTAACATATAAGATAGCGCGTAAATCTCTATTGAAGTGACAGTGAATATAGAGGTTTAGAACTTGCCATGCTAGCATAGGTTCATGTGCTATTGTTATGCATGATTCGTATGTAATTTTAACCATCTTACTTGCCCTATGTAATCACGATATATAACTTGTGCATTAAACCGTTATGTTTTTAATGATTATAGACATATAAGGACTAAGCATAATTGGTGTATATTCAACTTCTATCTCTTTTGTGGATGCTTGGTAATAGGGTATTCGTACAATGAAATTTGGCATTTACTAGTTTTGTGTTATCTGATTAGTGTCATCACCATTACATGCTAATGTTAAAAACAAAAAGGCCATTGAATGAAGTATTTAATGAAGTTAGGATCCCATGTTTGTTATATATATTAATTCAACCATTATTGTTCTCTTAGTTATAATTGTTAGTTTAATTCTTAGTTATAAACAATCTCAACTCGTTATTCATCTTGCATTGGATAATAACCATATCATTGTTGCATAGGGGCATATTCTTAAATTAACCAAAGAGTCTATGTGGGAACGAATCTGATTTATCTCTTATACTACTTGCAAACGCGTATACTTGCGTATATTAGCGTGTGTTAACGTCCTAACAACAGGCTCAACATAGGTAGGTTCCCGTGGGTATGCCTGTATTGGTACTTCCACAGGCTCAGGAACCATTGTTGTACTAGGTTGACTTGCACTTGTTCTCATGTCTGGCATAGGATAAGGATAGGTCTTAAATCTTTCAATCATGAAAGGTGTTAATCTAAGACCTATATGTACCTTATTTTTAGTAATAAGTGATCCAAATAGAATTTTGAAAACTTGTTTACAATTGCCAATTAGTGACCTATCTACTCCTTCAAGCATATGTATATCATTAACTTTATGATTTTAAGCAGACATGATAAATCTAGGAAGGAAGATTTCTTTACCTCTTGACTTCAATGACATTGTCAGCCTGGTGCTCAGCTCCTCCAATATATAGTGTCCTACATTGATCTATTTGTTGTGAGCCATGGAGTAGACCAACTTCTGGATAATACTGGATATGTTGTCAAATCCTGACTTCCTGCAAGTGAAAGCCCTTATTACTGAGTCAAACAAGAAGGGCCACGTTCTTCTCAAGTTTTTCTTGTTCATGCTTGCCAAGTTGATCTTCTCAGAATAGTTGATAAAGTCCATGAATTCATAGAGTTCATCCTGAGTTGGGATCCTCATCACCTTGTTAGTTGGAATGTTCAAGGCCAAGTTCATGTCAGCTTCAGTTATTTCGACTTGTTGTCCTTTGATTTGATAGTTGACAACCAAACTTGAAGATTGATCCTTATGAATAACTGTTCTAGCCGCAGCTGAGTTCTAGAAGTCACCCAATACATCCAGATAAAGAACTGGGTTAGCTGTGAGAGCTCCAACAAAATAGGTTTCAGATAAGAACTTGACAAAGCTTTTGAAAGCTTCAGAAGCTTGATTGGCATCTAAAAATGCAAGAAAGTTGGTCTTCTTGGGGATGAAATGTGCAATATTATTGGCTGCCATTGATATAAGTATGAAGTTTAGTGGGTAAAAGAAATTTTTGAAAAAGGAGGAAAAACGAGGGAAAAATTGGGTTTGGATTAAAAGCTAGGTCACTTGAGATCTCGAAAGTTGTAAGTATGTATATGTATCGAGATGTCTGGGTATTTATAGTAAAAGCAAATGACTTGTCGAGAACTCAAAAATAGACATTTGAAATTAGTCTATCGAGAAGTCATTTTAAGAAATGAAATTACATATCGAGAAGTCATTTAAAATTACTCTTATAGAGAACTGGAAATTGACTTATCAAGATGTCAAATAAATACCGAGTTTGTCCAAAAATGAACTGAATTAATTTCAACTTTTATTTGAATAAATTCAAGAAAAAATTAGAATAAATTTGCCAAAAGTATTTTACTAAAATAATTTATTAAGTTAAATTATTTCAATTCTGAGTTATTGAGAAGTCTAAGAATTATACTTGTAGAGAAATCTGTGAATTAACACTACAAGAGAACTCTACAAGGACTTATCGATAAGTCATAATAAAGCTTATCAAGAAGTCACTCGAGAAGTCAGTGAATTGACTTATTGAGAACTCACTTGAGAAGTCTTAAAATGACTTGTCGATAAGTCAGTTAGACTTATCTGACTTATCGAGAACTCAGTTCTCTATATACTTTTGAACAACTCAATTCTGCCTTGTGTTAATTTTACATATTAAGAATGTGAATTAACAATTGAGCAGTTTACTTAGAATTTGAAAAATTCCAATCTAAAATTTTTGTTTTGAAAAATAAATATGCAGAGATTTCTGAAATATTTATAATTCATATTTCAGTTAATTTCCAATTACATCAAATTAATTTTGATTTACTAGAAATTATTTTGCTGCAAAACATTAGCTGAGTCTAGTGAAAGTTGCTTCATCCAAAGGTTTAGTAAAAATATCAGCCAATTGTTTTTCTGTTGGAACAAAAATGAGCTCAATGGTACCATTTGTAGCATGTTCTCTAATAAATGGTACATTACATTAATGTGCTTTGTTCTAGAATGATTAACTGGATTAGCCACTATAGATATAACACTATTATTGTCACAAATGATAGGAATTTTGTGTAACACTAGGCCATAATCCATTAGCTGAATTCTAATCCTAAGCACTTGAGCACAACAACTTCCTGCAACTATGTATTCAGCCTCTGCTGTAGAAGTTGATACAAATTGTTGTTTCATGCTATACCAGGATACAAGTCTTTAACCTAGAAATTGACAGCTTCCACTAGTACTCTTTCTGTCAACCCTTCATCCAGCAAAATCTGTATCTGTGTAGCCGACAACTTCAAAACCAGTTCCCTTAGGATACCATAATCCCAAGTTTGGAGTCCCCTTCAAATATCTGAAAATCCTCTTCACATCCATCAAATGTGATTCTTTTGGATTGGCTTGAAATCTTGCACATAGATATGTTGCAAACATGATGTATGGTCTACTCGCAGTTAAGTAAATCAATGATCCAATCATTCCTCTATAGCTTGAAATATCTACACTCTTGCCTTTTCTATCTTCATCTAAATTTGTTGTTGTAGACATAGGTGTAGAAGCATGTGAACAATCAACCATACCAAACTTTTTCGATAAGTCCTTGACATACTTAGTTTGATTGATGAAGATCCCAACACTTCTTTGACTGACTTGTAGTCCAAGAAAGTAATTTAATTCCCCCATCATACTCATTTCATATTCACTCTGCATAAGCTTAGAAAATCTTTGGCAAAGCTTTTCATTTGTAAAACCAAATATGATATCATCCACATAGATCTGAACTAGGATCATATCTTCCCCATGTTTCTTGTAGAAGAGAGTCTTGTTTATAGTACCTCTAGTAAAACCATGCTTCAATAGGAATTCTGACAATATATCATACCAAACTCTAGGTGCCTGCTTTAGACCATATAGAGCCTTGAGTAACTTGTATACAAAATTTGGAAATTATGGATCTTCAAAGCCAGGTGGCTGTTGCACATAAACTTCTTCTTCTAGCTCACCATTCAGAAAGGCACTCTTGACATCCATTTGATACACATTTCTTCAAGTCTTGCAACTGGAGCAAAAGTTTCATCATAATCAATTCCTTTTTCTTGTAAGTAGCTTTTAGCAACCAATCTTGCTTTATTTCTGGTAACTATACCATTTTCATCCATTTTGTTCCTGAACACCCATTTTGTTCCAATAATGCTTCTATTCTTTGGTGCAGGAACTAACTCCCAAACTTTGTTCCTTTCAAACTGATTAAGCTCCTCTTGTATAGCAGATATTTAATCAGGATCCATTAGAGCTTCTTCAGTTTTCTTGGGTTCTATCTGAGACAGAAAGCATGCATGTAGCACTCATTAGCAGTTGCACTTCTAATTCTTCACACCAGCAGTAGGATCATCAATAATTGTTTCTCTAGTGTGACTTCTATCCTATTTCCTTGTATGAGTTTGTTGACTTGTGCTTTCATCATTCTCTTCATTATTGGTGTGACTGCTAGATCTTTCTTCTCTTTCTCCCCCTGAGTTTGTGCTATCAAATTCAGGTGTTTGAGATGAGCTTCCATTTCCATGATTTTCCTGTTCAGTAATCTCTTCATTCAACATTTGGTGAGCATTGACTTCATCTTCACCATCAGAATCACTATTAATATTGAGGTTCTCAAATGCAATGGCTTCAGCTTTATTTTCATCAAGGCATTCCAAGCCTGGACACTTCTCATCATCAAAAGTCACATTTGTGCTTTCCATAACCTTCTTTTGATCTATCACATAAACCTTGTAGGCAGTTCTTTCCAATGAATATCCCATAAAAATTGCTTCAAAAACTTTTGAGTCAAATTTTCCCACATATTCAGAGTTTTCTTTCAAAATGTAACACTTGCTTCCAAACACATGAAGATGCTTTACAGTAGGATTTCTCTTAGACATGATTGAGTAAGGTGATTTTCCATGTGCCTTGTTAATGAGGTATCTGTTCTGAGTGTAACATGCAGTGTTAACAGCCTCTTCCCAGAAACTTGTTGGCAACTTAGAATCTTGCAGCATTGTTATAGCAACTTCAACTAATGTTCAGTTCTTTCTTTCAACTGCTACATTTTGTTGAGGTGTTCTAGCAGCTGAGAATTCTTGAACAATGCCCTTACTTTGGCAGAATTCACTCAATGTTGCATTTCTGAATTATGTTCCATTATTACTTTTCAATCTTTTTACATAATTGTGATCTTCAACCTGTTTTTCTATCTTTTTGATGTGCTCAATTATGATGTGTGGAGTTTCATCCATAGAGTGCATGAACTCTACCCAAGTGTATCTTGAGAAATCATCCACCGTCACAAGTGCATATTTGTTCCTTGAAATTGATAAGACATTTACTGGCCCAAACAAGTCCATGTGAATAAGTTACAATGGTGTACTTATAGAATTCATATTTTTTGACTTATAACTTGATCTTTTCATTTTTCCTTTCTGACAAGCTTCACCAACTTCATCTTGAGCAAACTCCAGTTTAGGCATGTCTCTCACAAACTCCTTTTTGACCAAGGTGTTAATTTCCTTGAAATTTAAGTGAGACAACTTCTTGTGCCATAGCTTGCTTTGTTCTTCTGATGCCTTGGTGTAGAAGCAACAAATTCTATCCTTATTTATTGAGTCCAAGACTGTAACAAACAAGCTTCCTTTCCTTGCTCCTTTCAGAGCAACTTCACCAGTTTTCTTGTTGATAAAAGTGCATTCTTCTTTGTTGAATAAGACTTCAAAACCTTTGTCTGCAAATTGACTAACACTGAGAAGATTCACTTCAAGACCATCGAACAGTGCTACATCATCAATGACAACACTTTCATAAACAATCTTTTCATATCCCATTGTGAATCCTTTGTTGTTGTCTCCAAAGGTCACCAAAGGGCCAACCTTCTCCTCAAACTATGATAGCAGGGCCTTATCACCAGTTATATGTCTGGAACCCCCATTGTCAATGATCCATATGACTTTTTTCACTTTTTCCTGCACAAAATGAGTTTAAAGTGTGTTTAACAACCCAAGCAGTGTTGGATACTTTCTTCTTGTTAACTGATTTAGTAGAAGTAGAATGAGTTATTTTAGATAAAATAGAATTCAATGACTGTTGTGCATTTTCCCTATCTGATGTAGACCCAATTTTTGTTTCTTTAAGATCTACTCTCAGTTTGTGACAACTCTTCATCACTTTCAAGTTGCAAGGGATATAGTCAAATTTGTCAGAGAATGAGTAGGGATCATTTGCATCTGCTTCATTGTACTTGCATGCTCCTTCAGCTGGCTTGCTAACAACCTTTTTAGAAAGGTGAGTTAGATGATTTACATAGCCACATGTTTCACACTTCTTTCTCGAAGCATCTGCAACATAAACAAAATTATTGCTTTTGTTTATCCCAATTTTCCCATTTCTATTTTTCTTCTTCTTTCTTGTATCTTCAGTCTTGGTTTCTTTGATAGGTTTCTTGGAGCTTTGTTTATCCATGAGCTTCTCTTCAGCTTTAGAAGATGGAGTTGCTTCTGCATTTTTCTTCTCTTTATCTTCATCAACAATTTCTTGCTTAATAATCAACTCTTCCTCACTGAAATTTACTTCACATGCCTTAAACATAGGTGAATCAACCTTTTTCAGGATGGTTGGAACATTTTCAGCTTCTGTTGCTTTCCCTTTGTCACCTATATTCTTCTTCTTGCTGTTCAAGGCATCATAATCAAGACCAATGGCAATGTTTGTACATGGCTTGTTTTTCTCATGGTACTGTCCAATTAAATCAGATGCATTCTTGAAGGATTTCAATGTAACTTCATTCTTTTCCAGCTTCTCCCTAAGCACTGCTTCAATTTCACTTACACACTTGAGCTTGTTCTTCAGATATGCATTTTCTTATCATACAGTTTCAATCTCTACCAACAACAATTCAGTTTCTTGTTTCTCACTTTTAGGCTTCTCATTTATCTTTGTCAATCTGTTAACTTCTTCATTAGTAACAACCATACTTGTATGAATGTGAAACATTTATGTGCTCATCTTTTCTGCAGTTTCCATATATTGACAAATTTAAATCAATGGTAGTGAGAGTTGGTACCTGTGATTTTGATGAGGATGATTCTCCTTGCTCCAAGGCCATTAAAGCATAGTTTCCAACTTCCTCATCTTCATCATTATCAAAGTCATCTCAACTTTTTTCCTCTGTAATATAAGCTTTGCTTTGCTGTTTCTTTAGAAGAGCTTCAGACTTTGCTTTCAGTTCAAGATAAGCTTTATCTTTCTTGGGTTTCCTGCATTCTATAGCAAAATGGCCTAGTTTATCACAGTTGAAGCACCTTATTTTTTGATCTATCAACAGATCCAGTTTTGTAGGCATTTTTGCTATCAAATATGTACTTCCCTTTATCTTTCCAGCTAATGTCTTTGTTGAAAGACTGTCCTTTACCCTTGAAGAATCTTGGCTTCTTTACTTTAATGTTAGAGAACTTTCTTGCCATATAGGCCATTGACTGATCAAGCTCGTCAAGTTCATCCAAGGTGTAGAACTCATCATCTTCAAATTCCAGAATGACCTGTTCTTGTGAATCATTTGTTCTTCGCTCACTTGTTGAGGTAGCTGGAGTCTGGGATCTTGGCTCATTATTAGAGATCTGGCTTTCATTGACCATTAGGGCACTTGAACCATCTACAACATGCCCTTGACCAAACCTTAATGATTTCCTTTGAATCATTTCTAGTTCATATGTTTTCAAGATTCCATACATGACTTCCAGAGTTATTCTGCTCAAGTCTCTCCCTATCCTGATTGTTGAGATTTTCTGTTCTAAATGATTAGGGAGAGTAAGCAAGAACTTCAAGTTCACTTCTTCAACTTTATAGTATTTGTCATGGAGCTTCAAATCATTTATCAGCTTATTGAACCTTTCAAACACATCAGTTATACTTTCTTTTGGCTTGGCCATGAAACCCTCATATTATGAAATCAGTATCCTTCTTTGATTAGATCTAACTTCTTTAGTTCCCTCACAGAGTATTTCAATCTTTTCCCAGATTTGCTTGGCAGTGTCACAGCTGACAATATTATTGTACATCCTATTGTCAAGTGACTCTATCAATATCAATTGCAAGCCACTATCTAGGGAAACTTTCTCCTTTTCAGGCTCAGTATACTCAGAAGGGTCTTTTGGAGCATAGTGAGCTGGAATGACCATATCACCATATGTTGATTCTTCAACTCTAAACATAGGAGTGAAGGGCCCATTTTTGAGAATCTGAATATAGAGTGGATTGGCCATCCTGATAAACAACAACATTTTCTTTTTTCAAAGAGCGTAGTTAGCTTTGTCAAAGGTAGGAATTTTGATGCTACTGATTTTCTATGTATTTATTCTTCCAAGATCTTGAATCTGTTTACTTTCAGATTTTACTCTGATACCACTTGTTAGGAAATGAATAACACACAGAGGGGGGTGAATGTGTTTTACTGTTTTTATGCTTTTCTTGAGCTTTTTATGGTTGAACAAAGTAAAATAAATCTTATAGTGAAATGTGTTACTGCAAAAATTAAACATGCAAAAATAAAGAATACAGATCTTTTCAAAACTCACTTAATTTTATATTAAAATTAAGAATGTTTTACAACAAAATTTCTAGGCTCTTTGTTGGTAAAGTGATTAGCTTCTTCTTGAGAGAGTTACAAGATTTTATATCTAAATTGTTACAACTGACTAAAGGACCAGTGTTAACTTTATAATTTAGTTAACTGTTGGTTTACACAGTGTACAATAAGACATGCTATTAGCTTTAGTAAACTGTCATTGTCATTTCCATTTTAGGAAAAGTGTATCTTCTATTTTTGGCTTAGCATATCTTAGCATTCTGTGTTTACTTTGACCTTCTTTTGTCAATTAATCTTCACCATTGGTCTTGCACATCCTTCAAGCTGCTTTTTGTAGACTTGTCAATCCAGCTGTTTGGATTGTTTGTTGATTTTGAATCTTGGATATTGAACTTGTCTACAAATTGTACTTTGAGATTTTACCTCGAGATCTCCATTTGGTCTATAGAGAATTTGACATCTCGATAAGTATATTGTATTATCGAGATCTCTAATACTCCATAGTTAATTTGACTTGTAGAGGTCTCTGAGTTCTTTATAAGAGAATTTGGCTTGTCGAGATCTCTAGTCTTCATATCTTCACTTTGACTTATAGATATCTCTGAGTTCTCTAGTGGTTTATTGACTTATCGATAACTCAGAGTTCTCTAGTCCAATTTGACTTGTCGATACCTCAGAGTTCTTCAGTGAATTTTGGCTTATCAATATCTCTGAGTTCTATAGTGGAATTTGACTTATCGATAACTCATAGTTCTCTAATGAATATTGACTTGTCGATAACTCTGAGTTCTCTAGTGAAGAAATGACTTATCGATATCTCCAATCCTCATGTCTTCAGTTTGGCTTGTCGATATCTCTCTATGAGTTCTCTATAAGCTTTTCTGACTTCTCTATAGGTCATTTAGAGTTCTCGAGTGACTTCTCTATAACACTAAATCTGTGACTTGTACAGATCTTTGACTTAGAATATTTTTATCCAAACAGATTTATTCAATTCCAAGCTTCTTCATAATTCTTCTGAGGCGTGATCTTCTTGATCTTCATCCAAATAGAATCCTTAGGCTTGATACTGTTTAAACAAAAAGACTTCAGTCCGCTCTTTTACATTTTTACAGACTTTAAATGTTACAAGTACAAATACAAACTAAGATTACAATATAACTTACTTAGGGTTGTCAATTTGACTTAGTCTTGTTAAAGTACAGGCATGTCTTGCACAACATAGGGCACGAGTCTTTGGCATCTCAAGTGAAATTACTAGCCACAACTGGAAATATATATAATCCTCTTTTCTTACCATTGGAGAAACATGAGTTGGAGTTAAAAATGGTCATTCGTTCAGTCATACATCTAAATCATCGTTAATAAAACATAATTTAGGTGTTAAAGGTTCCCCGGCTTACTAATTCTCACACGGAGATGTCAAATATTTCTTATATAAATTCAGGGCAATCAAATTCAATCTCATCTTATGGTGAAGACTTTACTTAGTCAATAATCTTATATGAATACGTCTTAGTATCTAGATCAGAGTATCCTTGGTATCAATATCCAAGATCTTGTACTTACTTAAAGGGTCATTATTAGAACTAGACCCTACAACTTCTCAAGAAAAACTAATCTTAACCTTATCACCGATAATGTCACGATATGGTCTTTAATAGATACAACATAATATATCTTACTGAGTCAGGGTTATCAATTATTTAGCTTATAATTCACTTTCGTAATAATAATATTAATATAACGATACTCATCAACTCTCTCTTAATTATACTTTCACTTTATATTATATCCCTAGGGTTCACGTAATCCTAGAAATATATATAACTACAGCTCTGATACCAACTCTGTGACGCCCCCAAATCCGCCTCCCGGAGAATCTGAGTCATTGCGGTACCATCTGCTGAAACCTGTATAAATACATAAGATAATCTACAGTGGACTAACACTCTACAGATCACAGAATCGATTTCACACTCTCACATAATTTACATCATAATAAAGTACTAGTACTAACTAAAGTTGGTTAATTCCAGTCTTATTATAGCTCCGACAAAGCTCGTAACTAGCGCAAGATCATCCATCGAGCAAGACGAAACTAATAAATTTCAATCCTGATAAGGCCCTTTCCCTTTTTTATCTCACTACTGCCCTGAACGATTTTTCTCTTCATCTTTGACTGTGAAAAATATTCATAATAGAAAGGGTGAGAATCTAAATGCTCGGTAAATTTATCTCGTGACACAACGATTTGTAAAAAAACTTTAAAATGTTCAAAAATAATAGAGTGCCAAAACAATTTCAATATTTTAAACTGAAAATAATTTCACATCAAAATCATATTTGAGTTGCTATATAAGTAAAAGAGAAGCAAACTCTTATCTAGCACTTGATTCCACAACGGGCACGAGAATAAACTGGTTATATTTCACCCTGGTACATCAGTGATGCGATCAACTACCACAGTGTGTCGTCCTCCTGTGTGTCTCACGTTCACCCAATCACGGCTCGTCGTAAGAACGTCCAACACAAACTTGCTAGCATTGAGAACGAGTTCTACCTTGAACCCACGGCCACACACGAGCCGATAAACAATCTCTGCATCTCAGATAAATAATAAATAAACCATGGGTATTCCCATGTTGATTAGTACAGATGAAAGAATCCTCCGATGATTAACCACATTCATTTAACATGAAGTTTTGAAAGAATATAAGGAAAACAATTTTAATCTGGTTTAAACAATAAACCATTTATGAAGCGAAATGAATTATCGACACGAATAATGTGTCGATCATGTGATTAGTAATGGTGATTTTTCTCGGATAAGTGAGAATAATCGAGAATCAAGCGAAAGTTGGGTCTCGAATAATAAACAACCCCTTAATTACTAATCAACCATAAAAGATCGTTAAAGCGAATAAAATTTTTTGTTGTTAAATAAATCAATTTTGGTGAGAAAGTTTTTTCAACGTGGGTAAAAGAATTAAACGATTTGAAACTTGAGGCTCAGGAAGATTACTAATGAAATATTTTTATTTTTAAACATATTCAATTCATAAATCACATTCACAAATTTTAAAAGTATAAATAACAGGCAGAGTAAGGGAGAGCGGAATAAACTTGCCTCTGATCTCATGTACACGCGATTTACAACAAAATTCCAATATCCCAAGATTACCAATTTCTCGACTTAAGATTCTAAATAAGAATCAATAATAAATATATAGAAACTCAAATAATATTTAAATAAAGCTTCATGTCGAATCATCTCAGAATAGTTATTGAAAGTCATTCATATCTATTTAATTACAATTCTAACAATTTAAGTAAATATTCCACATTTAATCAAGTATTCTCAATAATAAGAGATTAAAATATTTAAATATTCAAAAATATTAATCTAATAAAGCAATAAGTAATAATTATTCGGCAAAACATTATAATCAAATAGTATTATTGCCTAGCCTACTAAAATTATCATATTTAAATTAGTTCATATCTTTTTACTAAACTTCTAGTCAATTTAACAATATTGAGCTAATAATGAATCAATTAAACTTCTGAATTTGTTAATTCAAACATTAAAATAAAATATTTTAAATAAATAACAATTCTTTCGATACATTTATTTTTATTATTTATAACTTTTGACTAATAATATTTTAAATAAATATCTTGCTTGCATAAGTTCCAAATAAACACCTTTTCATTCCTTAAAAGAGTAAATGTTGAATTTAAAATTCGTAGTTATAGGAAAATCTTTTATTTATCCATCAATAATTGTCATTACATTACTTTAATTTTATTTATTAAAAATATTCACCTCTTAATCTTATTTGCAATCACTATCTCTTTTTTTCTTTTTCTTTTTTTATTCAAATAAGAATTTTATAACCCAACCGATTAAATTAAATCCAATATTTAATTAACTTTATTTTCCGACCTCATCTCTTTTATACCACTTCCATATTGTACTAATTTTCCAACACCCATTTACTTTATTTAGCACAAATTAAAACCCCATCTATTAAATTACCAAAATATCCAACCATATTCTTCACCAATCATCCTCTTCCTCACATACACAACCACCATCAACAATGGCAGCAGCCGCCGGTGATTACCGTCTGACCGGCGGCCGATCAAATTCCGGCCACCCCCCAAACTAGATTTATTTATCGATTAAAACTCACAACCTCCCGATATATCTAACTACCCAAGCCATTTTTTAGAATTCGAAGCCAAACTAAATTTCCGGTGAACTCCGATCAACTCTCTCTCCCTTCTTCGATTTTGTTTCCTCCGTGCTTGCCATAACCACAATATTTGGTGGTGGCTCTCCGTTTTTCCAATGGAGCCTCGATGTAATGCCCTCCAGACCCGGGGTATAAGTCTGGGGTTACTAGCTAATCATCAAACCTGTACAATCTAATTAATAAATAATAAAGAAATGAATCTAAACCCCTTTAACAGTAACCAGGAATCTTTTTAGGTTGAAGTATGAAAACAAGAACCACTAACAACTTATATTACAAACCAAATTCAAAATCCCACAAACTCACTTTATTACATACCATTTTCTAAACAGTTTTAAACTAAGTTCATCTTTTATTCAAAAACACACACACATTAACTATCTACACTCCACCTGTTCGGGCAACTCAAAGCTTTCTTCCTGGATTGGGATTAACACCTTGGGTATGAGAAAATCCCGAGACTTGACCCGCTTCTTTACCACTCGAGTCCTGATGGGTTTCATATTCCTTCTTAACTGAAAAAATAAGGTAAATAACAACAAAAAGGGTGAGCCAAAAATTGCTCAACAAGTCCGCAAAATATAAACAGTGTTAAAGCAATTTAAATAAAACCGTAACCCGGGTATATCTGCAAAGATATAACCCCGCGAGAATAGAAAGAGGGCCATTACTAGCGAATACAAATGAACTAAACCGGACTCAAGTTCACATCTATACCCTGCTGATCAGCCAGAATACAGTGCAGATCTATATCTCCCTATATAGATCCCGTCGGGCAGCCAGGCACTACGGCCCATCTCAAGGATTCGGTTATGTCCCGATCCTTAGGATTAAGTAAACTTAATTCCCAAAGTATCATTATCCAGTCCCTGGAATAGCAACCGGAACAATCGGTATGCTTTGACATATTCTAATCACCAGAATATATCAATAATTGTGAGTATTAATTGGAATATGAACAATAAAGTCAGATGAAAAGGATAAGCAAGAATCGAAATGAAATATGAACAAGAGAATCAAAAGAGTGCAAGCATGATAAGAATCTGAAGAAATATCACTATTCTGAAAATAGAATAGGGGAGAAACTTGTCTTCTGCGCGACTTACTGCAAATAAATCACCTTCGTCTATCACCTACTCAACCTGCCTCGCTGGCTTAACTTCTGTTAGCAAAAATAGACTGGTTAAGTCATTTCGTACTTCAATTGCATGTTGAATCGACTTCACATCGTTCTTATTGTCTACCCATACGCTTATGACTGACTCGTATATTATATATTAACAAATAAGACTCGATTAATCACATAATACACATAAGAACATAATCATTTTTATAGTTAAAATAATTTTTAGAATTAAAATCGACTCGCTGATCGCTTCACTGATCATCATCTGCCTTGTTTCCCATTTTTCTGAAATTTTTCGGACTCTTCTCGGCACGCATTTCGACTGATAATCAAACAAATAACAAAGTCAACTAATTTCTAGAAGAAATTAGGTCTTAACTTTATTTTTAATGAAAAGAATTCATTTTTCTGAGTCAAAGGGCTTTCGTTTCGCTCAAATCGGACTAAATAATTAATAAGTAATTATTTAATAATTTAAAATAATTAATCCCTAATTATTAGGATTAATTACAATTTATTACAAACATTTATAATTTACTATTACTTGCTCGATTAGATCGACTATTTATAAATAAATAATCGGTACAATTAGCTGTTACGTTATTTATCGAATTAGTAAGTTATTATTCGAATCATATTCCAATTCAACAATCAACTACTCGTATAAATACGAGTTACTCGCATTCCTCATATAATTATTGAACTACTACGATTATTATTACGATTTAATCGATTATCTGTATTTAATTATTTGATTAATATTTGATTAATTTTAATCCTTAATCCTTAATTAATTACTTAATTACTAAATAATAAATAAATAGATAAATAATTAGATAAGTAATTAAATAATTAAGTAAATAAATAAATTCGAATTTCTAAAATAAAATAATTTAGGAATTATTAATAGTAATTATCAAAATTTAAAACTGATTTTTAATTGATTTTTAGAATTAATAAAACTGATTTTTAATTTTTATAAAATATAATTGAAAAAAATAAAAATTCTAGAAACAGTTGTCAGAAAATGGCTTCTGACAAAAACGGATCAAAACCGGGTTCTAATCCAGGTTTTGATTCGGGTAAACGGGTTGGAGCATGGGTCGGGTCTTCAAGAACACACCGGAATTTTTCCAGATTCCGGTGACGTTCCCGGAGTCCGGCAACCCTGAAACCCTGTCAAACACGCATCGTTAAGCCTTGTTTTTACGGGGTTTTCATTCCTCATCGGCCCACAACACGATTCCAGCCATCAAATGACCAAAATCATCCCTGAAATTAGTTCTCCGATCCAAACTCAAGGTTTTCCGGCCAACTATCGAATTCACATATTTGTACATGAAATCACGAGATTAATAGCTCAAATCAAAGCTTGTTAAACACAGAATCAAAGCCCTAACACCCTATATACCTCAGCTTTCTCCAAATCAAAAACGTACAATTCAAAATTGACTATAAACCCTAGATATCGTTCTATCAATTCAAGAAATCGTCAGTAAAATTAATTAGCAGGAATCGATCATAAATCATCAAATAAAGTTATTTACAACATCAATTTCAACAAATAACCTCAGAATCAAAAAGTACTAAATCGGGAATAAACCCTAGAAATCGAAATTGAAAATTAACACATCAAAACATGATTTTAATACCAGAAACTGAAAGAATAGATCGAGAGGATCGATTTGGATACTCACATCGATCGATTTGATGCTCAGAAATGTTCAAAATCAGTGGTTGATTCTCGACCCAAAATCCGACCCGAATTGTTCTTCAGAGAATTTCCAGAAAATTTGCAGAATTTTAATGATTAATTTATTATAATTAAATAATAATTAGGCTATTTGTAGTGTGAAAATAATACCCCTAAATAAAATTAAGGGGCTAATTATACATCTAATAAAAATATTTGGCCATAATTTTTATAATTTTTGAGTATTAAAATTTAATTTATAAATATTTTATATATGCAATATATATGCCAAAATTTCCCAAAAATTGTGAATAATGCAAAAATACAAAGAAATGGTATAAATAAAAGTACTATAATTTTATAAAAATAAAAATGTGATTTTTGTAGGGTTTTTAACACCCAATGGGGCCCGGAAAAGTCATTTTTCGCAAAATGAGAAAATTTATAAAATATCTAGATGTTCAGAATAATGCGATGGTAAAAGCCGTTTGATGAAAAATAAGGCCCATTATTTTATTTGAAATACTGGCTTTGAAATCATGGTTTAGGTCGTAAAACGTTTGAAATGAAACTTATAAATGCAAAATAAAATATCTGAAAAATATCTTTAAAATACTGGAATAACACAGAATACACGTAACACGTAGCAATTAGGGTTTGACAGGTAATTACACATAATAACACATTAATACACATAATTTATTATAAATATGATATAATACAGACGTAAATTTCCCAGACGTTACATCCTTCCCCCCTTAATAAGATTCTGTCCTCAGAATCTCATTATGGAAACAAATGAGGATATTTCTCTAACATTTCACTCTCAAGTTCTCAGGTTGATTCTTCAACCATAGGGTTTCTCTACAAAACTCGTACTAAAGATACCGTCTTATTCCTCAACACTTTCTCTCGCCGATCTAAAATTCTTATCGGCTGTTCTACAAAAGACAAATTAGGTTGGATATCTACCGGTTCATATTCTATTACATGCCTAGAATCAGGATTATATCGCTTAAGCATCGACACGTGAAACATATTATGAATATGTTGCATATGAGGCGGTAAAGCTAATTCGTACGCAACCTTCCCTACTTTCTTCAAAATTTCAAACGGTCCAACGTATCGTGGTTTCAATTTACCCTTGTTGCCAAATCTGGTCAATCCTTTCCATGTCGATATCTTTAGTAATACGTGTTCTCATTCCTGGTAATCCATATCCTTCCTTGCTTGGTCTGCATATTTGCGTTTCCTATTTTGCGCTGCGTCTAATCATTTCTGAATAAGTTCTATCTTTTCTTTAGTCTGTTGGATTAATTCTGGACCCAAAATCTTGTGTTCTCCCACTTCATCTCAATGTACTGGTGATCTGCATTTTCTTCCGCATAATGCTTCGTACGGTGGCATTCCAATGCTTGCATGACAATTGTTGCTGTAAGAAAATTCAACCAAAGGTAAATGCTCATCCCAACTGCCTTCGAAATCAATCGCACAAACTCGTAGCATGTCTTCAATCATTTGAATAGTTCTTTCACTTTGCCCATCGGTTTGCGGATGATACGCGGTACTCATATTTAATTTAGTTCCAAGACATTCTTGAAATTGTCTTCAAAATCTTGAATTGAAACGGGGATCTCGATCAGACACGATAGATATTGGAACTCCATGTCGCATCACAATTTCCTTGAGATACAAGT
This sequence comes from Apium graveolens, assembly GCF_009905375.1. Taxonomy (NCBI): domain Eukaryota; kingdom Viridiplantae; phylum Streptophyta; class Magnoliopsida; order Apiales; family Apiaceae; genus Apium; species Apium graveolens. The sequence goes on from NC_133655.1 coordinate 206,776,719, forward strand.
GCACTAGCTTGTCAAGTGAAAATCTTTTGTTAATGGGTAGAAAATTTGCCGACTTCATTAGTCTGTCAATGATTACCCATATCGCATCATGATTAGCCTTAGTCCTTGGTAGTCATACCACGAAATCCATCGCTAAATGTTCCCATTTCCATTCTGGAATATCTAACGGTTGTAATAATCCGCTCAGACGTTGATGTTCCGCTTTAACTCTCTGGCATGTGTAGTATTTACTTACCCATTCTGTTGTTTCCTTCTTCATATTCGACCACCAAAAGTTTTCCTTCAGATCGCGATATATTTTTGTACTTCCTGGATGAATGGAATACTTCGAACTGTGCGCATCTCGCAATATTTCCTTTTAATTCTGTCACATTAGGGATCCAGATTCTCGATGCAAAGTGTAAAATTCCTTCATTATCCTTCTGAGTTGTGATTTCTTCTCCGGTTAAGTCGTCATCCTCACTCATCACTTCTTCTTGACAGTGGCGAATCTTCTCTAGCAACTCTGGTTGAAAAGTCATAGTGTAGATAGCTTCTGTAGATTCATTAGGTACACGAATTTCAATTTCCAACTTATCGAATTCCTTGTCTAATTCCTCGCATTAAGTTAACCAATTCAATCTTTCTTTCCTGCTTAGCGCATCAACCACAACATTTGCTTTCCCTGGATGATAACTGATCGTAACATCGTAATCTTTAATCAGTTTCAGCCATCGACGTTGTCTCATGTTCAGTTCCTTTTGCGTAAAGATGTACTTCAGACTTTTATGATCTGTGTAGATTTCGCATTTCTCACCATAGAGATAGTGTCTCCAAAGTTTCAATGCAAATACGATTGCTGCTAATTCCAGGTCATGCGTAGGATATTTCTGTTCATGAGGTTTTAACTGTCTTGAAGCATATGCAATGACGTTACCGTGCTGCATCAATACACATCCTAATCCGCGATACGAAGCATCGCTGAAAATGATGAAATTCCCATACTCGTCTGGTAATACGAGTACCGGTGCGGTTACAACCGATTCTTCAGTTCTTGAAACTTTCTTCACATTTGTCATCCCATACGAATTTTTCACTTTTTCGAGTTAACTTGGTCAAAGGCGTTGCTATTTTCGCAAAATCTTTGACAAATCTTTTATAATATCCTCCCAATCCCAGGAAACTTTGAACTTCTGTCGGTGTCTTTGGTCTTTCCCAATTTAACACAGCTTCAATCTTCGCTGGATTAACTTGGATGCCTTCCCTACTGATGATGTGTCCTAAAAATTGTAGTTCCTTTAACCAGAATTCACATTTCGAGAATTTTGCGTACAGTTGCTCTTTCCTCAAAATCTCTAAAGCTATCCTCAAGTGCTCAGCATGCTCTTCTTCCGTCTTTGAGTAAATCAAGATGTCATCAATAAATACGATCACGAATTTATCCAAATATTTCTTGAATACTCTGTTCATCAGATCCATGAATGCTGCTGGCGCGTTAGTCAAACCGAATGCCATTACAAGAAACTCATAATGTCCATATCTTGTACGAAATGCAGTCTTGAGAATATCTTCAGATTTAATTTTCAATTGATGATATCCTGATCGCAAATCTATCTTCGAAAACTATGCGGCTCCTTTTAGTTGATCGAACAAATCGTCGATTCTCGGTAAAGGATACCTATTCTTAATAGTGACCTTATTTAATTCCCGATAGTCAATGCATAGTCGCATACTACCATCTTTCTTCTTCACGAACAATACCCGTGCACCCCATTGGGATACACTAGGTCGTATGATGCCTCGGTCTAGAAAGTCTTGCAGTTGCATTGATAATTCCTTCATCTCGACTGAAGCCATTCGATATGGAGTTTTCGAAACTAGTTCTGTACCTGGTGCTAGATCAATCGTGAATTCAATTTCTCGATCTGGCGGTAACCCTGAAAGCTCGTCTGGAAAGACGTCCAGAAACTCACATACAACTGGAATATCTTCTAGTTTAGGACTTCTTTTTTCAGAATCTAACACGTAAGCTATGTACATCTCACATCCTTGTCGAAGCAATTGTTTGGTCTGCATCACTGTCAGAAATTTCTTTCGTTGTTTTTCGTCTTTGAACATTATCGTTGCATTTTCCGCAGTTCGCAATTTGACTTTCTTATTGATCTGAGCATTATGATAAGCTAACCAATCCATTCCCAAAATGACATCAAACTCTCCTAACTTAAAAGGAATTAAATCTACAGAAAAATGATGTCCAACTATCTCTATATCGCACGCAGGACATACTCGATCTACTAGAACTTGGTCGTCATTCGCTAATTTTATAATTAATGTCTCACCCAACCATTCGATTTCGCAGTGTAATTTATCAAGAAATTCTTCAGAAATAAATGAACGGGTAGCTCTAGAATCAATTAATACTTTTGAATCTACGGAATTCACCAAAAGCGTACCTGCAATACACTCGGACTCTGTACTGCTTCTTTCATTGTCATGTTGAAAGTTCTTGCTCTGGGTTGATTAGGCGGCGGTGGCGGAGGTAATGCCAATACTTTAGGAATACCAGCTGTCATTGCTGGTCCTTTACAATTCCTAACGATATGCCCTTTCTTTCCACATTGGTAGCAAGTAATTTCTGTTGTCTTTCCCGTTGGACATTCGTTAGAATAGTGCCCTTTCTGCTTGCATTTGAAACATGTCACATCCGCTTTGATACATACGCCAGTGTGCTTGCGTCCACAAGTTCTGTCGTACGACACTGGGACTCTGACAATTCCCTGCTGTTTGGGGGCTTGGAAATGATTACCTGTTTTCTGGGTACCTTGTCCTATTCTTTTGAAATTCAAATTTTTCCGGGCTTGAAATCTCGGCTTTCTGCTAGAGCGGTCTTGGAAACTTCCCTGTCCTCTATCCCTTTGAGATTTTTCATTTTCTCCTTCGATAATCAAGGCTTTCTGGACTACGGCGGTATACATTGTTAATTTAAAAACTGCAACTTGTCCACGGATCCACGATCATAATCCTTCTTGAAAATTTTGAACTTGTTTCTCGTCAGTATCCACTTGTTCTGGGACGAACCTAGCCAATTCAGTAAATTTGGCTTCATACTCTGTCACAGACATACTTCCTTGCTTCAGTTCCAAAAACTTAATCTGCATTTAATTTCTCAAATAGCGAGGAAAATGTTTCTCTAAAAACAACTCTTTAAACCTATCCCATGCAATAACAGCTTCACCCTCCAAAGCCTTTTTAGATTCCCACCAATAATTTGCTTCTCCTTTTAACAAATAACTAGCAAAGTCAGTCTTCTGGTCTTCACCTATTTTCACCAGTGCAAACGTTTTCTCTATTTCTTTCAACCAGGTAGTAACTTTAATAGGATCGGCTGACCCATCAAATTATGGAGGTTTAACTGACTGAAACTGTTTAAAAGTAACAACAGGTAGTGCTGGTGGTATCTGGGGCTCAGGACGTGGTGGCTGTTGTAACATTTATTGTTGAATCTGCTATTGTTGATGTTGCATCTATATACATCTGTATTCTGAAGTCACTGTCTCAAAACATTAGGCGGATTACGCCTCAGCTCATCCCTAAGTGTCTGGACCAAAGTTTGTGCCAAACGGAATATCCTGTAGAACTCTGCAAAAGAAGGCGGTCCCTCATGGGTCAAATCATCTAGCTCCCAAGTGGCACTCATCAAAACCAACTACAACCTCTGTCTCATATAGTAATCTGGCTGTAAGGCCGCTAACGGTCCTCTATCCCCCTGGTCAAATAAATGCATAATCTCTCGGCACTGTGCTCTCCAATACTCCACATCCTCTCTCATAACCCTGTACTCATGGTATGGTACCATATGCGGCTGTGCAACCTGACCTACTGACTCCTGTGATGGAATCCTCGGTATACCTGCACCCTGCTATGGTAATCCTAACTGTAGATCCACATCATGCTCTCCCATCCCCTCGACTGGAATCATCTGAAATACGTCCGGCTCTGGGGCATGCACTGGTATAAGAGGTAACACTGGTGGTGGTGGTAACTCTGGCTCAATCCCCTGTATAAACTGATACTCAACTGGCAAAGGAATCATCGGCTCAAAGAACTCAAATAGATCGAACATATTTATAGGGTCCTAGGCTATCCCCTGTACTGGTGGTACCGGCTCCTGTGGCAATGTTGGTGGAGGTGGTAGAGGAGGAAATATGTACTCAGATACTGGAGGTATAACTGGTGTTGTTGGCCCGGTGACTGTCCTCTCAGAAGACGCAGAATAACCTGAAGATGCCATCTGATAATATACCAAAGAAAAGAAAGGTCACTAAACAGTCCTAAGATTTATACTTTCCTATTCTAATCTGACCTAAATCCTAACACTACTCTTTCTATTTGACTATTCATATCCTATGTGATCTTCTTATCTTATCTTAACCCTAATGTTCTTGTTTTCAGGGACCAAACCTACAACTCTGATGCCAAACCTGTAACGCCCTCCAGACCTGGGGTATAAGTCTGGGGTTACTAGCTAATCACCAAACCTATACAATCTGATTAATAAATAATAAAGAAATGAATCTAAACCCCTTTAACACTAACCACGATCTTTTTAGGTTAAAGTATGAAAATAAGAACCACTAACTTCTTTTATTACAAACCAAATTCAAAATCTCACAAACTCTCTTTATTACAAACCATTTTCTAATTAGTTTTAAACTAAGTTCATCTTTTATTCAAAAACACACACACATTAACTATCTACACTCCACCTGTTCGGGCAACTCAAAGCTTTCTTCCTGGATTGGGATCAACACCTTGGGTATGAGAGGATCTCGAGGCTTGGCCCGCTTCTTTACCACTGGAGTCCTGATGGGTTTCATATTCCTTCTTAACTGAAAACAATAAGGTGAATAACAACAAAAAGGGTGAGCCAAAAATTGCTCAACAAGTCCACAAAATATAAACAGTGTTAAAGCAATTTAAATAAAACCGTAACCCGGGTATATCTGTAAAGATATAACCCCGCGAGAATAGAAATAAGGCCATTACTGGCGAATACAAATGAACTAAACTGGACTCAAGTTCGCATCTATACCCTGCTGATCAGCCATGATACAGTGTAGATCTATATCTCCCTATATAGATCCCGTCGGGCACCCAGGCACTACGGCCCATCTCAAGGATCCAGTTATGTCCCGGTCCTTAGAATTAAGTAAACTTAATCCCCAAAGTATCATTATCCAGTCCCTGGAATAGCAACCGGAACAATCAGTATGCTTTGACATATTCTAAACAGCAGAATATATCAATAATTGTGAGTATCAATTGGAATATGAACAATAAAGTCAGATGAAAAGGATAAGCAAGAATCAAAATGAAATATAAACAAGAGAATCAAAAGAGTGCAAGCGTGATAAGAATTTGAAGAAATATCACTAATCTGAAAATAGAATAGAGGAGAAACTTGCCTTCTGCGCAATTTACTGTAAATAAATCACCTTCGTCTATCACCTACTCAACCTGCCTCGCTGGCTTCGCTTCTGTTAGCAAAAATAGACCGCCTAAGTCATTTCGTACTTCAATTGCATCTTGAATGGACTTCACATCGTTCCTATTGTCTACCCATGCACTTATGACTGACTCGTATATTATATTTTAGCAAATAAGACTCGATTAATCACATAATACACATAAGCACATAATCATTTTTATAGTTAAAATAATTTTTAGAATTAAAATCGACTCGCTGATCGCTTCACTGATCATCATCTGCCTTGTTTCCCATTTTTCCGGAATTTTTCGGACTCTTCTCGGCATGCATTTCGACTGATAATCAAACAAATAACAAAGTCAACTAATTTCTAGAATACATTAGGTCTTAACATTATTTTTAATAAAAATAATTCATTTTTCTGAGTCAAAGGGCTTTCGTTTCGCTCAAATCGGACTAACGGTCTAATTAGTATCAATTAAACACTGATAATTCTATTTATTATTTAATATAAATAAATATTGCTAATTTATAAATCCTAAAATAATTTTTAAATAATTATTTAGGAAAAATCAGAGTCAAAAATAAATTTTCTATAATTTTTGGAATTAAAATGAATATGTTATGATTTATTGAAAACTGTTTGATTAATTATCAAAATAATTAATCATTTTTAAATAATGAATAAATAATAAATAACTAGTAAATAATTAATAAGTAATTATTTAATAATTTAAAATAATTAATCCCTAATTATTAGGATTAATTACAATTTATTACAAACATTTACAATTTACTATTACTTGCTCGATTAGATCGACTATTTATAAATAAATAATCGATACAATTAGCTGTTACGTTATTTATCGAATTAATAAGTTATTATTCGAATCATATTCCAATTCAACAATCAACTACTCGTATAAATACGAGTTACTCGCATTCCTCGTATAATTATTGAACTACTACGATTATTATTACGATTTAATCGATTATCTGTATTTAATTATTCGTTATGAATAATTATTCTGATATCCTTGGAATATTTAACTATCGCTCGAATAATAATAATCGAACTTATCGTTCAATCCCTCGTATTATCTAAGGAATTATCGAATCTTTAAATCATAATATTCGATTAATTTTAATCCTTAATTATTAATTAATTACTTAATTACTAAATAATAAATAAATAGATAAATAATTAGATAAGTAATTAAATAATTAAGTAAATAACTAAATTCGAATTTCTAAAATAAAATAATTTAGGAATTATTAATAACAATTATCATAATTTAAAACTGATTTTTAGAATTAATAAAACTGATTTTTAATTTTTATAAAATATAATTGAAAAAAATAAAAATTCCAGAAACAGTTGTCTAGAAAATGGCTTCTGACAAAAACGGATCAAAACCGGGTTCTAATCCGGGTTTTGATTCGGGTAAACGGGTTGGAGCACGGGTCGGGTCTTCAAGAACACACCGGAATTTTTCGAGATTCCGGTGACGTTCCCGGAGTCCGGCAACCCTGAAACCCTGTCAAACACGCATCGTTTGGCCTTGTTTTTACGGGGTTTTCATTCCTCATCGGCCCACAACACGATTCCAGCCATCAAATAACCAAAATCATCCCTGAAATCAGTTCTCCGATCCAAACTCAAGGTTTTCCGGCCAACTATCGAATTCACATATTTGTACATCAAATCACGAGATTAATAGCTCAAATCAAAGCTTGTTAAACACAGAATCAAAGCCCTAACACCCTATATACCTCAGTTTTCTCTAAATAAAAAACGTACAATTCAAAATTGACTATAAACCCTAGATATCGTTCTATCAATTGAAGCAATCGTCAGTAAAATTAATTACCAGAAATCGATCATAAATCATCAAATAAAGCTATTTACAACATCATTTTCAACAAATAACCTCAGAATCATAAAGTACCAAATCGGGTATAAACCCTAGAATTCGAAATGGAAAATTAACACATCAAAACATGATTTTGATACCAGAAACCGAAAGAATAGATCGAGAGGATCAATTTGGATACTCACATCGATCGATTTGATGCTCAGAAACGTTCAAAATCAGTGGTTGATTCTCGACCCGAAATCCGACCCGAATTGTTCTTCAGAGAATTTCCAAAATATTTGCAGAATTTTAATGATTAATTAATTATAATTAAATAATAATTAGGCTATTTATAGTGTGAAAATAATACCCCTAAATAAAATTAAGGGGCTAATTATACATCTAATAAATATATTTGGCCCTAATTTTTATAATCTTTGAGTATTAAAATTTAATTTATAAATATTTTATATATGAAATATATATGTCAAAATTTCCCAAAAATTGTGAATAATGCAAAAATACAAAGAAATGGTTTAAATAAAAGTCCTATAATTTTATAAAAATAAAAATGTAATTTTTGTGGGGTTTTTAACGCCCAATAGGGCCCAAAAAATTCATTTTTCGCAAAACGAGAAAATTTATAAAATATCTAGATGTTCAGAATAATGCGATGGTAAAAGCCGTTTGATGAAAAATAAGGCCCATTATTTTATTTGAAATACTAGCTTTAAAATCATGGTTTGGGTCGTAAAATGTTTGAAATGAAACTTATGAATGCAAAATAAAATATCTTAAAAATATCTTAATAATACCGGAATAACACAAAATACATGTAACACGTAGCAATCGAGGTTTGACAGGTAATTACACATAATAACACATTAATACACATAATTTATTATAAATATGATATAATACAGACGTAAATTTCCCAGACGTTACACTCGACATAACCGAAACACACCCCTTGTTTCCCTCGTTTCTGTTGGTTCTCTCCACCAAAACGACCGTATCGATCTCCTCATTCGATCTCTTCTCTTTTCCCCTTCATCCCGTCGCTAATTACCCCTTTCCCGCTACCTCCACCGTCACCGGAAACGAACGAGGTGGTGACCCTCGTTCCGGTGACTTTCCGGTAGCAAAACACCCATGGTTCCCTTCAGTTTTTAATCCTCAAGCTACTTACATCAATAATTTTACCAATCAATTATCAAAACAAAAAGGCCCAAATTTGGGCAATACCTGATCATAAACCAATTGGGTCGAAACCCACCCAATCAACCAATTGAAATAACCATTTCCAAATCTTTTATCAATAACACCCAATTAATTAATAGCCCTAAAACTTGTATTACTAGGCGCAAACTAACAATTTTCATATTCATAAAAAATATATAGGCGTACTCTTGTTTACCAAATAAATAAATCACTAATTAAAAGAGTACAATCTTCTTGATGATCATTTGCTTAGCACCATAAAGCCTCTTGAAAATACTTCATTGCTAAACTTCAATTTGTAGCAAAAATATTGATAGAGAAAACTTAGGAGAATATGTGTGTGTTTTTGTTGTGTGATATTTTTATGTGAGTGAAAATGTGGATTTTGGTTTCACCAACATATTTATACTCTTAAAAAAAGATAAGTGTAGGGGTTTCTAGATTCTTCTATCCAAATCCAAAATAAAATAAAGTAAATGTAAACTTCTAGAATGGTCTCCCCCGACTTTCTCTCTTTAATAGAAATAAAAATAAAAATAAGGATTGAATAATTCTCCATATTTATTGAGAAATAAAATCTTGCAAATCTTAAAATAATCAAGCCTCTAAAAATAATTATCATTAATTATAATATCAACGATAAATATTTATATATTTTAAACCGAATTTATCAAAAAAAAAGGAACGTGAATAAAATGCTAAAACGGAAAATTAACATACTCATATAAATTTCCCATTTATTCGTAGCAAGACCAAAAATTAAATTAATGATATTATCGAGTACAACTTATTAACACATTCTAATCTTTTAACCTCCAAACTAATTCGCACACCGAAAGCAAGGAAAATAGTAATACTAATAACGATAAATAATTTATTTATTTATTAGCATATTATTGTTTTTATATATATTGCGGTCCTTTCACCAAGTTATGAATAAGTTAATAAATTACCAAAACCTCAAACGTAACCAATATCAAATACCACATTTCCTTCATAAATAATTTAATTGAATGATATATTCATCATAATGATAATCATAACAATAATAGTAATAATAATAGGACTATTGGGTCACCTTTTGCTACAAAGCCACTTTTAATAAAAATCTAATATCGAAATTACTTGCAAAATTCTTAGTGCGTTCTACGATTCAAAAATTTATTAAAATATTGATATATTCAACAATCCACTTAGATTAACGAAATAAATTTAACTGAACTATCGAAATAACCTACTTAAAAATTTGTGGTCGGTACATGCTTCCTTATTTTTAAATTTCAAGACCAAATATATGTCCTCACATCAATTATCCTCGCACTTGTAAGTTGGAGCATAACTATTGCTTGAATTTCAAAAAATTTGAGTTTACATTTAATTTTTAATTTAAAACTTTTTTAGAAGGTTCAAAAAAATTATTATACTAGGCCTACAGTACATAAGAATCGGCCCGATAAGGTACAAGCTAAGAGGTAATTCGACGAATTAGAGACAAGACATAATGGGTTATAAACCCGCAGGACGTTTAAAAGGGCAGAATAAGAAAGACAAGGGCATGTGAATTAAAAATTAAATATTTTCTAAATATGTTAAAACTTGAGATAAATTTGGTAAATTTTACTTGATAGCTAAATACACGATTTTTCACCTTAAACAAAATATATGGATGAGTGAATAGATCATTAAGCTCGAAATATTTGTATAATGGATGAGTGAATATATTATTTAAACTGAAATTTATACAAAAGAAGAATATTGAACTGTTATAAGGTGTAATTTTCATAACAACCAAGTTTCTATATTTTGAACTTACCATAGTGTAAATTAGCCGGATAACTTAAACAGGCATTAAAAAATTAACGAATTCCTTTACAAAATCTTCATATTGGGTGAATATGCACACAACAATTTTTTTATAATAATTATGATATATTTTTTATAGGTCCCGCGAGTGGGTTCGATAAGCTAGAAGGGGGGTCTGAATAGCTTATCACCTTTTTAAAATTTAAGAGCTTGGCTTTTTGAAATTTCTTTTCTCCTCTTTAACGTTAACTACTTGTAAGCAAGCTAGTTAAGTGCGGAAAATAAAGATACGAAAAGAAGATGCACGACATGGTCGATTTATCCGGGTTCGCGGTGGCTAACTCAACAAACGGAGTCCACTCACCCCTACTCCAGTCCCCGAGCTCCTCCCCGAACTCGAGATTTTCTCTACTATAAAGAACCTCCTCTATAGTAGGAGGAAAAACCTTTACAAAGTAACCACTATTTAAATGTCTTGGAACGTTACACACACGTAACTTCCTCAAAATAAATAGCAACCCTACTACAAGACTATCTTGGAGCGTAATAACCTAGTCACCTCCTCAAGCACACGCAAATCCTTTTTCGTAGCCTTCATCCTTCTTCTTCTTGGCGGGTCTCGGATCTAGGTCTTAGATCTCGGGTCTTTCCTTTGCCTCATGGTGCAAAGGCTACTAACTCCCCATTAGTACGCCTAAGACTTGGGTCTTAACACAAGGATCACCTAACTTCACTTCACCTCACTGTAAAGAAAAGAAGACAAGCTACAAGCACACAAGCAAACAAGCAATATATATTTCACGAGAAAATATATAAATCGACGCTATTACGTGTTAAACTATTCGGCTTTCGCCATGCTAATACGCGTTACACTAGTGCGGAAACTATATAAAAGATTATCGGGATATGTCACGCAAGGGACAAATCACACAAACAAAATGCAAGACAAGCAAATAAATATGAATGCAAGTGTGTGCTCTATTCGGTCAAGGATGAACACGGAACACGTAAGGGCCGAATGAACAATTTATAGGCTCGTTCTTTAAGTCCTTTCAAGAGATATAATTAAAGGGTCAAGGACTTAAGAATACAAGTCCATACCTTGCTAATTGCACTTGGTAAATAGATCGAAACTATCGAAATGCAACCAATGTGCCTAGCAAAACTATTCGACCAAGAATACTGAAACCGAATGCTTTTCCGTCTCGTTTCTTTAAGTTATTTCAAGAGAAAGTATGAAAGGTTCAAGAACTTAATAACACAAGACTATAGATAGCTTAGTGCACTTGTTAAAGAAAGAAAAACAAGCAAGAAATGTAAGGCACTAGAGCTTTTGTATTCGGCCGAGTATAACAACTCGTATGGTCGAAAATTTGAACTTGCTTCTTCAAGTTCAAATGACCTAGTTTGTTATGTTCTTGTTCAAGATAACTCCTCTTGATAATCAAGATTTAAATAAAAAAATCAAGACCAAACTTAGACAAGATTTCGGTATTCAAAAACCAAGAATAAAACCACTTACGGTTTATGCTCGTTTAGGGACGTTGGTTTTAACCGAAAATCGTCTAAATGCCTTTAATCACTTCAAGCTCCTAATCTTGAGTGAAAGGAATTGAAAGTCAGTAGATATTAGCTACTAACTATTGGTATGTTCCTAATAAGACTCCAAAACACACTACACGAATAAATCAAGAACAAGTGCGTTTTTATGCCAAAGTTCACGGAACTTACACCAAAGTGTATCAAATGGTTGGATCTAACAAGGAAGGTTCAAGTACACTCAATACACTTAAAATAAAATAATCTTATCACTCTTGACCTTACAAAGGCTCAAACTCCTCAAAATAGAGAAGAAGACTACAAGAGATACGAGATGGTGAAGCCGAAAAACACACAAAACTAGTCGCCAGAAAAGTCACCGGAAAAATGGCCGAAGGGTGGCTTTGGCTACTGACTTTTCAAGGCTCAAGTGGTCACTCAAAGGCAGAAAAATAAGCCCAAGAAACGTGCCTAAGAGAGGGGGCCAAATGGGTGTGTGTTTGGGTGAGAAAGGGTGATAAAAACCCAAGCCAAAATCAAGTTAAAACATGAAAGAAGGAGGGATTAATTTCTAGAAACGTGTTTGCAATTTAGGAGCAGAAGAGAGAGTATTTCTAGAGTGGTTTTATCAGCATAAGGTTGGCTCACCAAGGGCTTGGGGAAAGAGGAGGGTTAGGGGTCCTTTTATAGGCCAAATATTAAGGTTTTTAGCTTTAGAATAAAGCTAACACATCTTCCAAGGCAAGGAAAAGTGGGGGTTGGTCCATACAACTCATTTACAGCTGTAGGAATTCAAATTTTCAGGCCAAAAAGTGGTTTGACACGTTTTTGTATTATTTAGACAAACCTGAAAACGTTCCGCGCGCTTACCGATGACCAAAATTGCGTATTTCACTAAAAATTGAAAAATCAATGAAATATTATGAAATTTTGGGGATCCTATAGAAATAATATCTTAGGATCATGGTCAAAATTTTACCTTGAAATAAGTTGACCATCTATGACTTTTAAGCGACCGATAAATCAATTTGGTATCGTTTTAGGGGTCCCAGAAAAAAGTCATGCTAAAATCACGAAAATAATATATGTGAAAGAAGAAAAGATACTAAAGAAAAATCCCAAGTTTCAAGTCTAAAAGACATTTGGAAGTATTGTTCAGGATTTTTACGAATGTTAAAACAGCCTTACGGAGCGCTCGGAAAATACATTTATCTTTACCGACGAGGCATACAAAATTTTGACTTAAAAACTATTCAATAATAATATTCCTTATAAAATAATGATTATGAGTTCCAAGGAATAATTATCTTTGAATTTTATATAATTTTAACCGGATAAATAAGGATTTAAGGGTATTTCGGAATAAAATCTATTTTGGGTCTTTTGGCATGGCTTTTGGCACTAAAAATTTGAACATAAATATTCAATAAATATATTAAATATACTTGAGAGTAAAACATTTAAGTGTGACATGATTTTAAATAATTTGATCATTTTTTGTTCGTAAAAGCAGTGTTCGAAAGTTCTCGGTTCCTATGCCTTTAGCCATAAGCCTAGGTTTGTTTGACAAAAACAACCTGATATAGAATATATCATTGAGTTGAAATATCTATCCCAAGTCATGTAATTTGAAGATGTGTCGGAAAGCATTTTAGTACGATTTATCCAAAATGACTTAGTTCGACTTGATTCCGGTAAGTGCCTCACATAAAACCCTAAGGGAGGATTCTACGTGACCTAGGAATCTAATTTAATTCTCACTTTTACTTTTGACAAATCACCAAAACCTAAAGGGTAAAAGCGTTCACCTCTCAGTTTTAATACATAATCCTCCTAAATCGGGTATAAATTAAATATAAAGATTAATTATACAAATTATTGATATGATATGAAAGGTTCATTAGTTAAGGGTACAATTTGATTGATTAATGGCATGATATGTTTTTTTGTGTATATGTACATAAATTAACAAACTTATTTGCACCATTCGGTTAGATGTTTATGACATGGCAATAAATTAGTAGAGATAATCTAAAAATTTATTGAACGTGTAAGGTTATTTATTCTGGTGGAGTTGGATATAATAATTGGCTATATTTTCAAAAATAGTATGTTTTTATTATTTCGGGTTGTTATAAATAGAATGTATAATTTGAATGTGGTAACAGATGATGTGTAATTATCAGAAATGTTGAAGTTGCATAATTGAAGCTGAAGATGAACAACAAAGTAATGAACAAAATAATATTCAGCTTAGCTTACTTGGTACAGAGATGATGTATTTATACTAGTCTAGATTCAGCTATACAATGTCTGTGTATTTATATTTTCTAACCGATTCTGTTACAGGAGTGAGATGAGAGATGCAAGCTTGCTGATGTGGTTGCTAGGCTGTCATTTCCTTTTCATCCTTATCCTTTGATATAAGACTTATATCTGTAACAGTAAATTTACATGTTGTTAGAGGTTGAACAAATATAGCTAACATAAAGAGATTGACTAAATTTTCTAACTAAAGGGAATGCACCATTAGAGCGAATAATTTTTTAAATAATATCTAAAATATATATATTTATAGTATATTTCACATTTTTAGCTAAGGACTTATAGCTAATGATATTGAAGATATTGAAGAAAGACTGGGAAGACTTCTCTAAAATGAAATTGTCATAAGTATCTTTTACATTTTAAAGTTTGTTTAGAGGTATTTTTGTAAAGACTCTTAAAATTAGTAGAATTTATTAACATACTTTTTTAAATGAATCATTCCAATTGTAATTTCATTTGTATCATAGTGTATGCAGGTGTACATAATGTACATGGGATTACTGATAGACGACACGTGAACACGATACGAAATGACACGAATAATTAATGTTTGGGTTTGAAAATTTGATACAAGAACACGAAAGTACACGAATACGAAAAAATACAAATATAATTAGTGTCGGGTTTAGGTTTTTAATATAGGTACACGACACGGAACGAAAGTACACGAATAAATAATTAATTAAAATTTTAAAAATATATAATATACATATATGTACTAAATACCAAATGTGAATTTTACCCATTCGAAATAACATATATATAATTGTAAATACTAAATTATATTTTATTGTTCCTTCAATACGTGAGTGAGCACTTCACCGTTTAATTATCTATTGCATTTTTTAACAATTAATATTTTTTTCGTATATAATCCGTGTACTTTAGTGTACTAAAACAGGTCAACACAAATATATTAGTTCCGGATTAGTGTCACCAAATTGGTATACGAATGCCAATCCGGGTCGGGCTCGGGTTTAAGATTTGGTACACGAAAACACGAAAGTACACTCATCATCTAAAATGGTTATTTATAGGTTATTAGTAAAATATAAACTCGTTATTTATAAGAGTTTTCTAACAACGGTATGTAACATTTATAATTGTACTTCTTTCGATCACCGGAAGGAAATACATAAACTATAGAAAATTTTGTTAATTAACAATACCAATATAATCTTGATCATTCAAGAATATAACCTTTTATCTTGGAAAGATATGGGAAGATATCGCTAATATTATATATATATATTTAAATTATCGGGAACACTTTTATATTTTTTATATATTTTCAAATTTACATGATGAAAGAAAATATAAAAATTTATTTTAGGGCAACGTATCCCATCCTCCTATGTCTCCATTATCCCTGATTAATTGCAAACGAAGGAATTGATAGATACTTGTTAAAAATGAAACTAAATTAACATATTAACGTTTTCATGTTGACCAGTAATCTTGCGCAAGCATCATTACTTTGGATCTACACGAGGAGTTTTAATGGCTTTGCTGTTTATCCCACGATCAGGAGCATCAAAAGATAGCCAATAACCGCTAATCTCTCACTATCTTCTAAATAAGTCATACTTCATATTATTAATTAAATATACTTTTATCATGTCAAATTCCAGCAAGGAGACCTACATACTTGCATCTTTAAAATTTAGCTTAACTTTAAAATTTAAATATAATGCTGGACAACAGACAAGTATTATAGCAGAGAGGAAGTAGCTAACCCCTAAACATGTTTATTCAGAACATAAAGCAGTGGTGTCAGTTTTTATAAGTAGGACACTCCATACACAAAAAACAAGGTCATGGGATTTCACGGGCTTTACTGAGAAGGTGCATCGAAACCCGAGCTATGAGTCCAATGTCATCATCGGCCTTATCAACTCAGGAATTTGGCCTGAATCAGAGAGCTTTAGTGACATAAACTTTGGCCCTGTACCCACCAAATGGAAGGGAGCATGCATTGGAGGAAGAAATTTTACTTGCAACAAGTATCTTACAAAATTTATTTTGCTTGTCTAAAATTTACTTTAACACAAAGCTATTTTACCAGTTTATCAAATATATATATATAAATATATATTTTTAATTTTGTAACATTTGTAGAAAGTTGATTGGAGCATTGTTATAACCACAATTTTCATTAACGACTTGACATGATGAGAAAACATGGACGTAAAGGCAAAGGAAGGTGTCTCTCTATTAGAAATAGTAGATACGACATCGGTGCTTAGATATCGGCATGTAATGCACCCGATGTTAAAATGCAGTTTAATATCGGTTTTGTAAAAAGCGATGTTGAATACAAATACTGACATCGGTTTCACTTAGTAGCCGTTGTCTATGTTCAGAAATTAAAAAGGCCACAAATATGCTTTTAACTTTGACATCGGTTGATTTTGTTAACCGTTGTCTATGGCCTTTTTAAAAAAAATAAAAATTACTTGTCTTCCCCCCCAGTTTCAGTACACTTTCCCCCCTTTAATTTTAACAAAAAATTCACTAACCTTATTCCCCCCTTTTCCAAAATAACTCCCGCGACCCTCATCTCCCCCCCCGACCCTCATCTCTCTCGTCTCTCTCACCTCTCATATCTCTCTCATCTATCCCCTAGTTCTCTCTTAGTCTTCTTACCTCTCATCTCATCTCTCATCTTCTCACCGTCTCTTCTCTCTTCTCGCCGAAACCCTAATTTTAGCCCCAATTCTAATTCAAGATTTGGAGCTTCAAATTAGAGCAAATTAAACTTGTAATTGAGCATCTGGAGGTTGGAGCATCTGAAGGTAGACGCTTTGGAGCATCTGGAGGTTGGAGCATTGCGGTTTTGGAACATTGAGGTTTTGGAACATTGAAGAGCATCTGGAGATATATTCTTCTTTACGGTTTATCTCCCTCATTTTTACGTTTAATATCCTGTTTATCTTCTTTGTGCATGTAAATGTTTTATGTTTGGGGGGGGGGGGGTTTAGGGGGGTTTTATGTCCTGTTAAATATTTTAGGTACATTGATGTAAATCAATGTTTCTGTTGATATCATGTAAATGTAAATGTAAATCAATATTTTAGGTACATTGATGTAAATCAATGTTTTAGGTACATTGATGTAAATGTAAATGTTTCTGTTCTGTTTTTGATTATGTATTTTCTGGGGGTTGTTCATACATATTAGTGTGTTTTGGGGGGGGGGGGGTTTGGGGGCTGCATTTGAACAAGTCTCTGATATGAACAAGTCTCTGCATTTCTTGTTTTGTATAATAGTCATTTCTCTGATATGAACAAGTCTCTGCATTTCTGATATGAACTATCTGTTACCTGTATTGTATAATAATCATTGTTTTGTATAATTATCCTTCTCCTAGATACAACAAGTAATAGATAATTTTAATTTATTTATTTATGGGCTGAATTTGTTTCAATACTCAACTCACTGGGTTTTATTTTTGTGAAGGAAATTTAACAATTGTCTGGGCTCCGAATGTTGGAATTATTGGTTTTTAATTATGTGATATTTTCAAATTTTTTGGTTTAATTTATTTTAAATATCTTGGTTTAATTTAGTCTAGTTTATAAATTTAGTCTAGTTTTGTAATTAATTGTGTATATGTGTAGGATCTTAGAGTAATGAATTAGTACTATAAATTATTAGGATATCAAGGTATTTACTCCTTTCTAAGTTTATATAATTAATCCCTATAGTAACCAACACAAATTTGATATACCTTTTATTAAATAATTATAAATAGGTATGTTTTGGATTTTTAATATTTATAGTGGCTATCAGGTAGGGAAATTTGATGGATAAGACATGGATTTTGCAAGATAGGGATTCTTTAGCATTTGAAATGGGGGTGGAAAACTTCTTGATATATGCTGAAGAAAATTCTGAAGATCGTAACAAAATTCCTTGCCCTTGTGGACGATGCGCCAATTTTAAAAAATTTTCTGTAAAAACAATCAGGGGCCATATCTATGACAATGGCTATTGTCTAGGTTATGCGCATTGGGTTTGGCACGGGGAGACTGCTTCTACGGGTCCTAAATCTTCAGGTGCTAGTTGTCCACCTGAAGAACAAGCTCCAGAGCACCTCCTGAGCAAGCCTCTGATGAAGCGTCAGAGCAAGATCAGGAGCATGTCGCTACTTCGGAAACTGTTGATGTTTGTGAAGCGGCATATAACTCGGGTCAATATAATAATGATTCATATTAATTTAGGAGGTTCGTAGCCGATATTGAGCAACCTCTATATATGGGTAGTGACTGTACTAAGCTAGAGTCGACGTTGAAGTTGCATAACTGGAAATCTAGGTTTGGTATTACCGATAGTGCCTTCACTAACCTCATTTCTTCTGTTGGGTCTCTACTTCCCAAAGATAATGTGTTACCTAGTAATGCATATGAAGCAAAAAAAAACCGCCTCCAATTTAGGTCTAGAGTATATAAAGTTCCATTCATGTCCGAATAACTGTGTACTGTACAGGGGTGTACATGCTAATGCAACCAAGTGTCCTAAGTGTCGACTTTCTCGGTGGAAGTTGACAAAGAAAGGTGAAGAGAGGGTTAATCTTCCAGCCAAAGTCATGTGGTATTTTCCAATAATTTCTAGATTTAAACGTATGTTTAAATCACCTTCCACCGCTGAACTATTGTGTTCGCATGCACAACAGCGGACACAAGATGGTAAAATGCGACATCCAGCTGACTCTCCATCTTGGAAAAATATAGATTATAGGTAGCCCTACTTTGGTAGTGAACCGAGAAACCTTCGCTTGGCTTTATCGGCGGATGGTGTAAACCCGCACAATAATGGCCTATCTAATAGATATAGTTGCTGGCCATTCATATTGGTGACTTACAATCTTCCTCCCTGGTTATGTGTGAAAAGAAAATTTATGATGTTGTCGATATTGGTCCCTGGCCCGCATGAGCCTGGTAATAACATCGACATTTACTTACAACCGATGATTGATGATTTGAAAAAGTTTTGGGAGGAAGGGGAACCAAATCTGTATGACGCGTATAACAAATCATTTTTCACTTTAAAAGCAGTTTTAATGTGGACGATAAATGACTTCCCTGCTTACGGAAATTTATCCGGCTGCGTCAATAAGGGTTATAAGTGTTGTCCAGTTTGTGGAGATGACACCGTAGGTAAATATTTGACTCGTAGTAGGAAAATGTGCTACCAAGGGCATCGCCGATATTTGCCTCTACATCATCCTTATAGAAGAAAAAAGGCTGCTTTTAATGGACAACAAGAGTTTGGGCAGCCGCGTCGAACCCTATCTAGAGAAGAAGTGTTAGCAGAGAAGGAACAAATAAAATTTGAATTTGGGAATAAAATGAAGAAGGCAAAGAAGGTTGAAATTCCATGGAAGAAAAAGTCAGTATTTTTTATCATATCCGGGATATGAATATTATGTGATTATTATATGAATTTTGGTAATTATCTGTGAAGTGGTATCTGTGTTTGGATATGCAAATATGATATAATTTGAGTATTTTAATTTTTATATGTCCAAAATAAAATATAGACAATTGTCATATTTTCCTATTTATTTTTATGATGATTTATGATTTTATTGGACATTTATGGATTTTATAATTTCTTTTTCTGAGTATCTATAAACTATTTTATATAATCGGGAACCAACCCACGTCACCCGTTTTTACGTTTTCATAACCGAAACTCTTCTAAAAACTCCTTCTTAACCTAATTGCAATATTCCGAGCATTTTCCATGTTTTGACTTTTTCGATCCGGCGTACGGTTTTTCCCGTGCGGGTCCCGGCGTAATATTTTCGATACAAAATTCGTTTCGGTGAATCGATAAAACCCGTATTTTCGATAAACGGGATCTTTTTATTAAACTATTATAATTATCACCTCGTAATACGTGTAACCAGGCGCTGAGACCAAGACCGCAATATAAATTGTACAGATTTGGATAATTATCTCGAAAATCGATACCGTTTGGATCTGTTTTTATAAATAAACGTACTATTTTATATCCGGAATGATCCAAAGGGATACTAATTTTCCGTAATTATAAATAGCCTTTACCGTATTTTATTTCGTACCAGAAATCATTTGCAAACAGTATTTACAGAATTTTTACAGAGAAAATAATGTAATTATATTTTGTTCTGCGTAATCAAACTCAAATCCGGAGGCGTTATCGATATCGGATTTTGGCGTGCTTATATTCATAACGAAGCTGTTGATTTGACCTTTCAGAATCTTTCATCAAACCACTGCAGAATCAAGTGGTAATTCTCTATAAACTATTTTTAATTCAAATTATTAATGATTTAAATTACGAATTTTTGTACGAATGATTGTTTGAATGATTTGATGCTTGCATGTTGTAGAGCTTGTTTTCCTGATGATTTTCATATGTCATACGACTGATTTGGAGTTCAATAACATGCTTAATTTTAAGTTTGATTTTTGATTTTCAGAATTAGGGTTTATATTACTTTGGATGTTTTCAATTCGATTTAGGGGAATCTTTGTTAGGGTTTTTCAGTTAATCTTGATGGGTGCTTTGTGTTCCTTATCAAATTTGCAATCAAACCATGTATTCACACATCACAAACGATTCCTGATAAGTATGGAGTTAACTTTTGAAATTGTCACCGGATTTTGTTCGGGTTTGGCTGAAAATTTGACTGAGTGATTGTCACGGGTGGATTGTTGAATGAATGAGTTTCTGGAAGCGATTAGAACTATTTTGCAGCAAAGAACAGATCAAACACAGTCGATTTGGATCTTAATTAAGGTCACCGGACTCCGGGAAGAGTCACCGGAATCTGGGTTCATCCGGTGTTCTTCCCGACCCGGCAACCCGGATTCTGACCCGGTCTCTGACCCGGTTTTAATCCGTTTTTACTCTGAAAATCTTTTAAAATCCTGTTCTTGCACTTTAGCCCCCAAAGTTTCCAGAACCTTACAAATTATGGATTCTTGTTTTGAATTCTTTCAAAATTCGGATTTCTTTTTATTAATTATTTTCAAAATTGTTTTTAATTTCCGAAAATTCTAAAAAATCATTATTTTAAATTCTAAAAATCATTTTTAATTCAAAAATAAATCTAAATTACTTAATTAATTAACTTTAATTAATAATTAATTAATTAATTGATCAATTAATTTAAATATTAATTGGTTAATTTGTTTAATTATTTATTAATTGATTTTAGTTAATTATTTAATTAGATTTTTATATTTTTTAATGATTTAAAAATTCCGAAAAATAATTTCGAGTTTTAAAATATTATTTTAAATTGTTTTCACGGCTCGATAATTATTATAAAATTATTCTGAAGCCAGATTTGGCCAACCGAACCCTGTTTATTGCTTTAAAATTGATCCAACGACCCGTTTTGACTCCGAAAAATGTTTTAAAAATTGTATTAAATATCTGAAAGACTGTTTATGACTCGAGACTTCCTTACAAATGAAATTTCATTGATTGTTTGACGTGTTATGTGTTATATGTGACTCGTTTGTTTGATTTTCAGACTATGTGATCAGTGTTTACTTGTTTTTAACATAACTTTTAATCCGTTAATCGGATTTGGGTGAAACAGAGGGTAGATGAAACCTTATAACATCCATATGGCGATTAGAATAATGTGAGATGAATATTGATAGATACTTATGATGCCTAGCAGAGTAGACAAGGCGTAGAAAAGGGAAACAGGCGATCAGAAAATGGAATCGATGCGTAGAAAATACAACATGTGTTCAGTGAATAGAAGCAAGGCATAGAAAAGTAGACGAGTGGTTGTTGAATAAAGTCATTAGACAAGTACAAGTGAAGTTGGAATCGATTGTGATAAGGCAAGTATTTCTAAGCCTTTCTCAAAATATGGTGCAAATATTTCTAAACTCTCTCGTGACATATTGTTAAGTATTCAAAATAGCTATATTTTATATTGTAAGTACTATTGAATCATCCAGCCTTGAACTTGAGCCACATCATTTGATCTTTGAACCGTAAGCCTTAGTCTTTGTGAACCATTTCTTGTTGAATTTCCAGATACTAACCCACAAAAATACGATACTACCCCACAAACATATATATTCATCATATACCAAACACTGGAACATAATTGTTTAAACATACCGAAACTTTTATACTCAACCATACCCTGTGACACCAAAGAACTAAACCTTGTAAAATCATTGTTCATCTCATACCCGATTCTCCTACAGGCTGAAGGCCATTTCCTATATATACTTTGTTATTCCCTCGGGATACTCATGCATTGTACCATGCTTTTATACAAATGTTTTATTACTGTTGATTATGATCTTGTTTTATTAAGTTATATTGTTTATTATATTGAACTGCTTTAGAATTGGATAGTTTTCTTTAGATGGACCAGATTCGTGGTCAGACAAGGTTCGTGGTTGAATTAGGCCAATGTGTGCCTTGGTTCTAGTTCATAGAGCAGAGCTGTGTGCCTTGCTCGGGGTTAGTGCGTGACTGATCAGCAGCCTAACCTTGTTTTTTTTTTAAAATTAAAATGAATATCCAATTCTAATGATTGTTTAACAAGAATCTTAATTTCCTCTGAATCATCCCGTTTGATCATTAATTAACCTCAGTTATTGTTATTGTGACTTGCTGAGCTAGTTAGCTCATTCTTGCGAATCTTTTTATGTATTCTACAGTTAAGAAGGATACGATTGTTAGCGAGGTTTCCCAGTTCAATGTACGAGCTAGGATTCCAGATTGAGTTGGATCGAGTTAGCAGGAGCTTGCTACGGTAGTGAGATAGTAAGATTGTAAGAATAATTTCATTATCAGTTGTAAGTTAAATTAGTTGGGATTTGGTACGTTGTAACAAAAGTTAAGGTTGTGGCTTGTTTTCATACTTTAACCTGTTGCGATCCGTGGTTATGTAAAGCAGGGTCATTGCAAATAATATTTCATATACAGGTTTATATATTGTGTATGTGTTGTGGACCCCAAATTTCTAACCCGAGTTTGGAGGGCGCCACAGGTTGGTATCAGAGCTACATGTTATAAGTCACTGAAACAAGCCTAGATTGTCGGGATTGGGTAGACGGTTGGGATTAGGAATAGGAAGTAGAAAGATAAGTCATCGTGAGTTTGAGTGCGACTGTATAGTAGGTCTCCGGCATGGTTCGTGTTGCGATTCGGGATTCTTAGCTTGCGACGTGATTTCCAGATAACGACAATGGCAAATCCTGATTTCCCTTATCATCTGATCGTTTGGAGCCTTCCGTTTGAGGATCGTCATCTTCTTCCAGATTTGATTTACACTTTGTTCTTCCATCGGTATTAATGGTATTACCTTCTGTTATGACAGTTGCGCCTCTCCAAGTTATTCTACATTATTCTATCACCTCTAGATACGAGACTACCTATTCAAGAACCTCCATTTGCTTATTCTTGTTCTTCTGTACTTTCAACTATGAATGTATCTTTTCAGTTTACTCTACACCATGTTCTATACCCTCAGTTTTAAAAAAAAAATGTCTTATAGAACAACAGTATTTACGAGAAGGGATGCGATAGCTACAGTAAATGGTAAGTACATGAGATATTAATAAAGATGAGAAGGAGTTTCGAAAGAAGATTCACGTGTTTCGGAGGATAGCTGTTACCAGATTAAATGGAGCACAAAAGGAAATCCAGCAGAAATTAAAGTTATTTTGAATGAAGAAAGACCAAAAGCACCAACAAAAGTAGGAAGTTTTATTATTGGCCAGTTATTATCGGAAATTTGTTCAAGGACTCTTAAAGATTACAACACCTTTAATGAATTTTACTAGGAATAGCGAGAAGTTTATATGAAATGGTAAAGTGTGAAGAAAGTTTCGCGGAGTTAAAGGAGAGAATGGTCACAACCCCTGTTTTATCATTTTGAAAGTATCAAAGAGATTTGGTAACTGGTAGTGATACTTCTCATAGGGGAATAAGATGTGTGTTGATGCAGCACAATAAAGTTATTGCATATACATCCAGACAATCGAAACCTTATGAATAGAAGTACCCTACTCATAATTGGGAATTAGCAGCAATAATAATATTCACTTTGAAAGATTGGGAAATATTATATGTATAGAGGAAGATGTGAGATACATACGGACCTTAAGAGTTTGAAGTGTGTATTCACAAGGAAGAACAAATGTAGTGGTAAACGATAAGCGAAAAGGAGAGAACAAACATGGAGACTGCACCAGAAGGATTATCTATGGAATTTTAGAAGTTGGAATTGGAAGTCAGGGTTCATGATCCAAAAGGAGCAAGAATGGATAGTATGACCTTTCAGTCGAAGTTGTTAAGAAAAGATAAAAAGATATCAAAAGAAGATGATGGATCGGGATATTAACAGTTAGCAAGAGAAGATAATGGATCACGATATTAACAGTTTAATAAGAGGAAATTTATGCACTTAAAAGAATGATCACGGTATCCTCAGATTTCTTTCAGAACTTGGATGCTACAAGTGGCAGAATTAAGGAATGAGATCCTAAAGGGAAATTTACAATCCTAAGTATTTAATTCGTTCAAGAAATATCAAATTATACAGAAATTTAAAGAAAAATATTGATAGCTGGATAAAAAGGGAAATTTCACAACGGATCAGGAGGTGTTAGGCATAATAAATAAATAAGGCAAGTGTCAGAGGCCTAGTGGATTATGACAACCATTAGAAATACAGAATAGAAATAGGAGTATATTAATCTGGATTTTATAGTCAGATTACCAAGAACGAAAGCAAACCACGATGATAATTAAGTTATGGTGAGCGAGTTGGCTAAATCAGCTCATTTCTTGCCCATTAATGAAAGATATTTACTGGATAAGTTGATTCACATGTATTTGAAGGAAATAGTAATTTTTCATGGGGTCCTTGCATCTATTGTATAAAGTCAAGATCCACGATTCGATTCAGGATTTTGCAAAGGTTTTCCAGAATGTTAGGCACCAAGTCAGATATGAGTACAGCTTATCGTTCGCAGACTGACGGCCAAGAGCGAGAAAATGATCCAAACAATTGAAGACATGTTACATGTTTATGCCATTGATTTCAAAGGAAATTGAGGCGAGCATTGCCCTTAGTAGAATTTGCTTACAACATGTATCGTGTCAGTATTCGGATGTCGCCATACGAAGCTCTTTATGAACGTAAATGTCGATCACCAGTATATTGAGATGAAGTTGGCAAACGTGAAATATTTGGACTAGAGTTGCTACAACAAATAAAGAAAGCTATTGAGATTATTAAGAAAAGGATAAATGCCACCCAGGATTGTTATAGAAAATGTGTAGATCAAGCTAAAAAGAGTACATAATTTAAAGAAGAAGATTTAATATTGTTAGCAGTGTTACCATAAATAGAGTCCGAGATACGTCAGACATTTTGAAATTTCGAAATATATCAGTGAAATAGTATACGAATTGGCGTTACCCATCATGGGTAGCATATTCATAATGTTTCTATGTGACAAGATTAGAAAAGTACGATATAGAATTTTAGACATGTGATAGGATGTGAGCCGATAGAACTTCAGGCAGAATTGTCCTATGTTGAGAATCCAATAGAGACTATAGAAATGAAAGAGAAAATATTAAGAAAGAAAGTTATAAAGTTAGTAAGATTATTGTGGAAACCAAAGGGTTGAAAGGATAGCCCAAGGTTTAGAAAGTGATATAAGTGAAATACTTCCCTGAGTGATTTGCTTAAGTGATTCTGAGGACATGATCCTTTTAAGAGGGGAAGGATGTAATATCCAGGATATGACGTGTAATTATTTTTGTTAGTAATAAATATTATGAGATTATTATATGAATTTTGGTAATTATCTGTGAAGTGGTATCTATGTTTGGATATGTAAATATGATATAATTTGAATATTTTAATTTTTATATGTCCAAAATAAAATATAGATAATTGTCATATTTTCCTATTTATTTTTATGATGATTTATGATTTTATTGGACATTTATGGATTTTATAATTTCTTTTTCCGAGTATCTATAAACTATTTTATATAATCGGGAACCAACTGACGTCACCTGTTTTTACGTTTTTATAACCCGAAACTCTTCTGAAAACTCCTATCTAACCTAATTTCAATATTCCGTGCATTTTCCATGTTTTGACTTTTTCGATCCGGCGTACGGTTTTTCCCCTGCAGGTCCCGGCGCAATATTTTCGATACAAAATTCGTTTCGGTGAATTGATAAAACCCGTATTTTCAATAAACGGGATCTTTTTATTAAACTATTATAATTATCACCTCGTAATACGTGTAACCGGGCGCTGAGACCAAGATCGCAGTACAAATTGTACAGATTTGGATAATTACCCGAAAACCGATACCGTTTGGATCTGTTTTTATAAATAAACGTACTATTTTATATCCAGAATGATCTAACGGGATACTAATTTTCCGTAATTATAAATAGCCTTTACCGTATTTTATTTCGTACCAGAAATCATTTGTAAACAGTATTTAAAGAATTTTTACAGAGAAAATGCTGTAATTATATTTTGTTCTTTGTAATCAAACTCAAATCCGGAGGCGTTATCGATATCGGATTTTGGCGTGCTCATATTCAACATGAAGCTGTTGATTTGTACTTTCAGAATCTTTCATCAAAACCACTGCAGAATCAAGTGGTAATTCTCTACAAACTATTTTTAATTCAAATTATTAATGATTTAAATTAAGAATTTTTGTACGGATGATTGTTTGAATGATTTGATGCTTGCATGTTATAAAGCTTGTTTTCCTGATGATTTTCATATGTCATACGACTGATTTGGAGTTCAATAACATGCTTAATTTTAATTTTGATTTTTGAATTTCGGAATTAGGGTTTATATTGCATTGATTTAGGGGAATCTTTGTTAGGGGTTTTCAGTTGATCTTGATGGGTGCTTTGTGTTCCTTATCAAATTTGCAATCGTACCATGTATTCACACATCACAAATGATTCCTGATAAGTAAGGAGTTAACTTTTGAAAATTTCGCCGGATTTTGTTCGGGTTTGGCCGGTTTTTGGCCGAAAATTTGACTGAGTGATTGTCACGGGTGGATTGTTGAATGAATAAGTTTCTGGAAGCGATTAGAACTATTTTACAGCAAAGAACATATCAAACACGGTCGATTTGGACCTTAATTAAGGTCACCGGACTCCGGGAAGGGTCACCGGAATCTGGGTTCATCCGGTTTTCTTCCCGACCCGGCAACCCGGATTCTGACCCGGTCCCTGACCCGGTTTTAATCCGATTTTACTCTGAAAATCTTTCAAAATCCTATTCTTGCACTTTAGCCCCCAAAGTTTCCAGAACCTTACAAATTCTGGATTCCTGTTTTGAATTCTTTCAAAATTCGGATTTCTTTTTATAAATTATTTTCAAAATTGTTTTTAATTTCCGAAAATTCCAAAAAATCATTATTTTAAATTCTAAAAATCATTTTTAATTTAAAAATAAAT
Organism: Apium graveolens; assembly: GCF_009905375.1. Classification (NCBI taxonomy): domain Eukaryota; kingdom Viridiplantae; phylum Streptophyta; class Magnoliopsida; order Apiales; family Apiaceae; genus Apium; species Apium graveolens. Next base: position 206,804,430 of record NC_133655.1, read on the forward strand.
CTAAATTACTTAATTATTTAACTTTAATTAATAATTAATTAATTAATTGATCAATTAATTTAAATATTAATTTGGTAATTTGTTTAATTATTTATTAATTGATTTTAGTTAATTATTTAATTGGATTTAATTATTTTTAAATGATATAAAAATTCTGAAAAATAGTTTCGAGTTTTAAAATATTATTTTAAATTGTTTTCAAGTCTCGATAATTATTATAAAATTATTCTAAAGCCAGATTTGGCCAACCGAACCCTGTTTATTGCTTTAAAATTGATCCAACGACCCGTTTTGTCTCCGAAAAATGTTTTAAAAATTGTATTAAATACCCGAAAGACTGTTTATGACCCGAGACTTCCTTATAAATGAAATTTCATTAATTGTTTGACGTGTTATGTGTTATATGTGACTCGTTTGTTTGATTGTCGGACTATGTGATCAATGTTTACTTATTTTTAGCATAACTTTTAATCCGTTAATCGGATTTGGGTGAAACGAAGGGTAGATGAAACCTTATTACGTTCATGTGGCGATTAGAATAATGTGAGATGAATATTGATAGATACTTATGATGCCTAGCAGAGTAGACAAGGCGTAGAAAAGGGAAGCAGGTGATCATAAAATGAAATCGATGCGTAGAAAATACAGCATGTGTTTAGTGAATAGAAGCAAGTCATAGGAAAGTAGACGAGTGGTTGTTGAATAAAGTCATTAGACAAGTACAAGTGAAGTTGGAATCGATTGTGATAAGGCAAGTATTTCTAAGCCTTTCTCGAAATATGGTGCAAATATTTCTAAACTCTCTCGTGATATATTGTTAAGTATTCAATATAGCTCTATTTTATATTGTAAGTACTATTGAATCATTTAGCCTTGAACTTGAGCCACATCATTTGATCTTTGAACCGTAAGCCTTATTCTTTGTGAACCATTTCTTATTGAATTACCAGATACAAACCCACACAAATACGATACTACCCCATAAATATATATTCATCATATACGAAACACTGGAACATAATTGTTTAAACATACCGAAACTTTTATACTCAACCATACCCTGTGACACCAAAGAACTAAACCTTGTAAAATCATTGTTCATCTCATACCCGATTCTCTTACAGGTTGAAGGCCATTTCCTATATATACTTTGTTATTCCCTCGGGATACTCATGCATTGTACCATACTTTTATACAAATGTTTTATTACTGTTGATTATGATCTTGTGTTATTGAGTTATATTGTTTATCATATTGAACTGCTTTAGAATTGGATAGTTTTCTTTAGGTGGACCAGATTCGTGGTCAGACCAGATTCGTGGTCAGACCAGATTCGTGGTCGAATTAGGCCAATGTATTCCTTGGATTCAGTTCATAGAGCAAAGCTGTGTGCCTTGCTCGAGGTTAGTGCGTGACTGATCAGCAGCCTAACCTTGTTTTTTTTAAAATTTAAATGAATATCCAATTCTAATGATTGTTTAACAAGAATCTTAATTTCCTCTGAATCATCCCGTTTGATCATTGATTAACGTCGGTTATTGTTATTGTGAATTGCTGAGCTAGTTAGCTTATTCTTGCGAATCTTTTTATGTATTCTACAGTTAAGAAGGATACGGTTGATAGCGAGGTTTCCCAGTTCAATGTACGAGCTAGGATTCCAGATTGAGTTGGATCGAGCTAGCAGGAGCTTGTTACGGTAGTGAGATAGTAAGATTGTAAGAATAATTTCATTATCAGTTGTAAGTTAAATTAGTTGGGATTTGGTACGTTGTAATAAAAGTTAAGGTTGTGGCTTGTTTTCATACTTTAACCTGTTGCGATCCGTGGTTATGTAAAGCAGGGTCATTTCAAATAATATTTCATATACAGGTTTATATATTGTGTATGTGTTGTGGACCCCAAACTTCTGACCCGGGTTTGGAGGATGCCATATTTTTCGAGTTAGAATACTGGAAATTTCATCATGTTAGGCACTGTATTGATGTCATGCATGTCGAGAAGAATGTATGTGATAGTCTGATTGGCACATTACTAAATATACGCCATAAGACAAATGATAGTGCGGCAGCCCGTCGTGATATGATGGAAATGGGTGTTAGATCTGATTTGGCTCCCCAAGTAGGAGTAAAGAAAACCTATTTTCCTAATTCTCCCTTTACTTTGTCAAAAGCAGAACAAAAGACTTTCTTGTCATCATTAATGTCGATGAAACTTCCATACGGACATGCATCAAACATAAAAAATTGTGTTTCCATGCCTGATTTGAATATTTACGGGCTGAAGTCACATGATTTCCACATCCTTCTCCAATAATTTCTCCCGGTTATAATACGCTCCGTTCTTCCGAAGCATGTTAGGGTCACAATTATTAGATTATGTTTCTTTTTAATGCTTTGTGCAACAAAGTAGTAGACGTGTCAAAACTGGATAAGCTACAGTCAGATGTCATACTGACCTTGTGCGATCTAGAAAATGTTTTCCATGCATCATTTTTTGATGTAATGGTACATATAGTAGTCCACTTGGTTCAGGAACTATGCTTATGTGGACCAGTATTTTATAGGTGGATGTATATGTTTGAACGGTTTAATAAAGTACTAAAGAGTTAATCGGTTGAAAGAGAGTAGTCCCTATCGCATGTACTTCATGCCACATAATCATAAGTAAGTATTTTTAATTTAGACATGCTTTTAAAAATTAATATATTTAGGTAGTTTTTTAAAATTTTTTGACTTGTGCTTTTCTTTTTCTTTTTTTATAAACATAGTTGCCACTGGATTTTGGTTGTAATTTGGGATGACGACATTTATATTCTGAACCCTCTGCCACATCCAACACATTTTGACGAGTTGGAAAAATCATTAACAGAGTAATATATTTATATTTACTATATATAAATTTATATATATAATAAATATTCTCCCTTTTGAAAAATAATCATGTATGTTATTGTTCTTCTGTAATGTAGAGCGATGAAATCCTACAATGCTCAAACTGGAAGGGGAAATAAAGCTCCTCAGATAAAGAATCTTCTTGTAAGTTTTTTCTATTTTTTTATCACTTTGTAATTTTAATTAATTTCTGGAGCTAATTCAGATTTTATATTGTAACAGGGATCTCCCAAACAACCAGGAGGGGTTGAATGTGGCTACGTTATAATGCAATACATGAAAGATATCATTGCTGATAAGGAGCTTTCTTTTACTACCAAGGTATATATGCAAATCATTTCCGATAGATGGCATGTAGAATTTTTTTGTGTAGTTTTTCAGAACAGATGAAATATGAGTGCCATTTTTAATATCAGTTTTTATCTTTAGTGATTTCCAGATGGATCTTGTTTTTATTATTAGTAATGATAGATAACCATTAGTGATAAGGAACTATCTGATATAGTTTTGGATTGACGAAAAAAATTACGGTTAAATATAGAAAAGGTCCTCTTCTGGTTAAATTATAAATAGTTGGTTCTGTTTATATTTAATTATACATATGGCAATTCTGGTTAATAATATTATTGTTGCTAATTTTTACTTGTGTTATTTAGTGGGCAGCCAAAACTCGAAAGTCCTACACAAGGCAGGAGCTGGATGAGGTGCGGATGGAGGTGCTTGAATTTATCTAAGACAAGATGTAAAAATGCTAAGTATCTATATATATAGCTTTCCTCTGAACTATGTGAATTGATGTTATGTTTGCTGGTGGTTGGTGGTTAACTAACGGATGTTTGGTGACAATTACATCCATCATTCTGATTTATGTTTGGAATTGTCGAAATTTGACAAGTGGTACATATTAACTAGTCAAATATGTTTAGAATATTGGATGTAATAACTAGCGAATTTGGGTTTTATTATTTTTGGTTGGGATGTTTATTTTAGACTTGGAATGTAATGTCCGAATTGAGCTCTTATTGGATTGAATGTTAGTAAATTTGGTATCAATGTACCTCTATGTTTCTACAAATTTAGTTGGATGTTTTTTGTTGGGATGTATTGCATATTGTTGGTATTTTTCTGGTTGAAAATGCAATTTACAGTACATTAACATCACAATGGCAATTTAAAACCGATGTAAAAATGAACAAAAGACATCAGGTGAAACAATATTAAAAGAAAAAGAACTACAAAAACCAATGTCAAATAGTCATTTGACATCGGTTCTGTAAAGAAATCAATATATTTTAAGCCAAATAACATCGAATTTTCAATAGACGATGTCTTAAATTTTACAATATTAAAGATTAAACATCGGTTAGAAAAAAACACTGATGTTAAACAAAAGGATTTAACATCACCAAATAAAAGAAACCGATGTCTAACTCAGTATTTTACATCGGTTGATAAAAGTACCCGATGTCTGATGGAGCATTTCACATCGGTCAGGTAACTTAACCAATGTCTGATCTAGACTTTCACATCGGTTTGTTTGAAAGATTTTTAAAAAAATGCCTTTTAGAGCTTGTAGGTTTCATGTTTTAATGGATAATTACTCCATAATATACTCATATTCACCTAGAAATACTGTAATATAAGCTGAAATTTATTGCAAAGACATCAGAATTATTCTTAAAACTGATGTATAGCACTGTAATAGACATCGGCTGTGAACCGATGTCAAAGGCTGATGACATTTAATATCACACGTGAAGACATCGGTTCAGTTTTTTTTAACATCGGTTCTGAACCGATGTCTGATCCCATATATCTAGTAGTGTCTTGACAATATGTAGCAGGATAGAAGATTGACGGATAAGGATGAGACTTAGTCAGTGGACAAATATTTAAGTGATAAGTATGGAAAGTAGTTCCTATTTGCAGGGATAGTGGATTTGAATAATACGTTAGCTAGTTGAGGGGTGATAAGGAGACTTTTTTAGGAGATTAGTTGGAAAACATGTATATAAATATAGATGAATCATGTACAAAGTGGCACCACCACAGATAACTAGAATAGCAGCTCTACATTGTATCCGCATAAAAGATAGTGAAACATTTTTGGCTGGGATAATACCCACCCGCGATTTTTTCTTCTCTTTAGAAGTTTTCCGCATCACCACCTCTCTTAGCATTACTATTTGCTTTATTTTATATGTTTATTAATCAATTATAATCCATTTAGAATTAAACCCTAAAAAAATAACCCAAAACAGTTTGGCGCCATCTGTGGGAATTTTTCTAAAGATTGATTGATTGATAAACATGGCCGATGACACCCCACAGCAAGAAGGAGACTCATAACAGGAGGATAACATCGAATTACTGGCGGTTGTAAAGAAGTTGCAAGCAGACATGGAGATACTGAAATCTGTAAACAACAATTTGAAAAAAGAATTGATGATGATCAAATCTCACAATAAAAGCAAGAGCCGACTAAAGAGTAAACTAGTTGTGCCACGGCTGTTTGATGATGATAGAGGCGAAGAAGATCAAGCAAAGACTAACGAAGTTATTGTAATGGACAAAGACGGAAAGACCTTAGAGGTGCCCATTGACATTGATCAACAAGAAGAAAGTCATCACGACAAGCAATCTGAGAAGAACAACGATAAAAGGAAATCAAAGAATAGAAAGTCCAGATCAAGGACTGAGATAATTGAGTTAGTCAAGAAGTAAAAGATATGATTCAAAGAATTCCTGGTGTTTCGAGACCTCTCGAGAAGGCAAACCCGATGAGCTATATCGATTCTCCTTTCGCAGAACATATCCCCCTTGTCGAGATTCCGAAATAATTTATGGTACCTCACATGAAATAGTATGACGGGTCGACGGATCCTCAAGAACATATTGTTGAATACAAACAATGAATGTTTACGGTTCCATACCTGGAGTATAGAAAGCCTTGTATATGTATAGGCTTTGGATCGACATTAAGTGGACCAGCTTTACAATGGTTCATGGGGTTACCAAATGGGAGCATCAGGACATTTGCTGGATTGGAGGTCTCGTTTAATTTACAGTTCGCAAGTAGCAAAAAATTTGAGAAGACTACAAGTGATTTATACAAGGTTTATCAGAAATATAGAGAACCCCTCAGAGACACTTGACCAGGTTTAATATAGAAAAGGTCACTATAACAAAATCTGACACTCCTACGACAATTGAGGCATTTAGGAGAGGATTAGAATAAGGTTCACCACTTTACGACGAATTAACAAAATATCCATGCAAGACTATGGACGACGTCAAAGCTAAAGCTATGGCACATTTACGTCTAGAGGAAGATAAGAGGGAAAACGAGGATAAGTATTATCGGCCAAGCAGGAAGGTGACAACATCGAGGCTTAAAGACTACAAAGCAGATTATAAGCCATATTCACGTAGCTCGAGGGAAGAACAACATGTGAACGTGTCATAAACTCGAGCCGATTGGAGAAAAGATCCTAATTTGCCTCCCACATTTGACAGCTATGGATTCAACGTGACGCCTGTAGTATTGGTTAAAGAATTTGGGAAGTTGGGTAATGAAGTCAGATGGCCACCAAAGACCAATAAGCCCAAGTCAAATCCAGATTCAAAGTTGTGGTATGAATTCCACGGAGACTACGGGCACAGGGTTAATGATTGTGTGACACCGAGAAAAGAAATAGAAACCCTAGTCAAGAAGAGATACTTAATAGAATACATGTCGACGCAGAAGAGTAACCATGTTCGGAGAGAAAGAACGCCTACAAAGCTACCACCTCCACCGCCCCACCACAAAGTGATTAACTACATTGCTGGTGGATCTGAAATTTGTGGAGTTACATATTCTCAAGCCAAAAGGATAGCTGTAGGAAAAAAGTTACAAGTCTTAAGAGCCAACATCATGACGGATGATTCAATTATCCTGTAATTTGGTGAATCAGATATGGAACACGTCGTAGCACCCCATCATGACGGTTTGGTGATCTCACTACCCGTAGAAAACTGCCTCATAAAAAGAATATTAATGGATAATGGAAGTGCTTCTAATATAATGATGTTCGACACGTTACGCCAAATGGGATTAAGTGAAGTAAACATTGAGAAAAGATTTACAACACTCGTTGGCTTCAGTGGTGAGACAAAAAGAACTATATGGGAAATTTATCTACCTACGTACGCTGGAGAAATCAATTTGCTTCATAGATTTTTGGTGATTGACGGACGATCTACCTATAATATAATTTTGGGACGAGCGTGGATTCACAACATTAAGGCAGTCCCGTCAACACTACATCAGGTGGTAAAATTCCCTACACCTTGGGGAGTACAGAAAATTCGTGAAGATCAAGCTATGGCACAAGAATGTTACAAAACTTGTTTAAAACCCACTGTACAACACATTCAAAAGAAGCCACCTACCATTGAGTTAAAGGGACCAGAAAATCTAATAGAAATGAAGTTGACAAATGAAGACAAAAAGGTCTTGATAGGAGAAGACGTGTCACCTCACATAGAAGCCAACCTGGTTGAATTCTTAACTACAAGACTTGACGCGTTTGCATGGGGACATGATGATATCACTGGAATCAGCCCAGACATCATTACACACAAACTAAACGTTGACCCCAACTATGTTCCAGTTCAACAGAAAAGATGCAAGTTTGGACCAGAATGAAATAAGATAATTAACGAAGAAGTCGATAAGTTATTGAAAAATAGAATGATTCGCGAAGTCGATTACCCAGAATGGTTGGCAAACGTAGTAATCATACAAAAGAAGAACGGCAAGTGGAGAGTGTAAGTTGACTATACGGATCTGAACAAAGCCTTCCCTAAAGACCCGTATCCATTTCCACACATTGGCACGATGGTTGATTCTACAGCAGGACATGAACTGCTCACATTCCTTGACGCGTCAAGTGGCTTTAATCAGATTTGAATGGAACCGTCAGACGTAGAGAAAATAGCCTTTGTGACGGATAGGGGTATATATTGCTACTTGGTAATACCTTTTGGGTTAAGAAATGCGGGAGCAACTTTTCAACGATAGGTGAATAAAATATTCAAGGAATAGATAGGCAATACAATGAAGGTGTATATTGAGGACATGATGGTAAAGTCAAAAAATGCAGATGATCAAGTCCAAGATTTGAAGCAAGTATTCAATTAATTACGAGCGTACAATATGAAACTTAACCCATCCAAATGCAATTTCGCAGTGTCGTCAGGGAAGTTTTTAGGACACATGGTGACTAGAAGAGGAATAGAGGCGAGTCCGGAGCAAATAAAAGCTCTCTGAGATTAAAAGTCCGAGATCTGTTAAAGAGGTACAAAAGCTGACAAGACGAGTTGCAGCGCTCAACAGATTTATATCACGATCATCAGACAGATGCAAACCATTCTATGACGTACTCAGAAAAAATAAAGGGTTTGAATGGGAAACAAGGCATGAAGCGGCCCTGGTAGAATTAAAAAAATACTTGTCTACAGCTCCACTCTTATCTAAACCTATCCCGGGTAAAATGTTATATGTGTACTTGTCGGTAACAGATCATGCCGTCAGCGGTGTTCTTGGGCGAGAAGAAGATGGATCACAGTTTTCAGTTTACTACGTGAGTTAAAGTCTACTAGATGCAGAAACTAGATACACATCCTTGGAAAAATTGATATTAGCCCTGTCCATGACTTCAACAAAGTTGAGACACTGTTTTGAAACATACAAGATATGTGTCAGGATGAATTATCTATTGAAGAATGTGTTGAGCAAGCCAGAGCTGACAGGATGAATGGAAAAATGGTCAATACGTCTGAGCACGTATGATATTACTTACGATTCCCGAATAACCATCAAGTCTCAAGCATTAGCTGATTTTGTGGCCGACTTCAGTCCTAACCTGTTATGTCAAGTAGATCAGGAACTTCAACACTTGATTTCTACTATAAAGGTAGAACCCTGGTCACCACACATAGATGGCTCATCTAACGTCAATGGGACATGCCTAGGGCTAGTACTGAAGTCACCATAAGGGGACACCTTGGTATATTATATATGTTGTGAATTTAAAGCAACAAATAATGAGTCTGAATATGAGGCATTAATAATTGGGATGACGATAGCTCTGGACCTGAACATAGTATATTTAGAAGTCAATTGTGACTCTTTACTCATTGTGAATCACGTAAAGGAAACTTATGAGTATAAGGATTGCAAGATGATGGCATACCTATAAATTGTCAAGAAACTATAAAGTAAGTTCGATTCTTTCACTATACGACAAGTTCCAAGGGAACAAAACGTTCAGGAAGATGCCTTGGCAGGTGTTGAAGCAGTATCTCGACAAATGAAAATCATGAATATTCCCATTATTCACATTTTGAAACCAGCTATGGAGAGAAACGAAGAAAAACATCCTGTCATGGATATAGAGGAAGGAGAACGTCATGGTTGGATGACAAAGTACAAGGAGTTCCTCTCGAAAGATATCTCTTTTAACAACAAAACTGAGGCTCCGGCATTCAAGATGAAGGCGTCCAGATTCTATTTGATTGATGGTTTATTTTTCGAAAAATCTGTTAGTGGTCTATTACAGAGATGTTTAGAGAAAGTAGAATATGAACATGTCTTACGTGATGTACACAAGGGAGACTGTGGTAATCACACGGGAGGAAGGAAATTGTCATGTAAGATTCTTAGAATGGGGTACTACTGGCCTACGGTAAAACAGGATGCTATCGAGTATGTTAAAAGGAGTGATGCCTGCCAAAAATATGCACCAATCATACATCAACTGTCGGAATTACTACATCCTTCCATCCCGTCTGGGAATTCATGAAATGGGGATTGGACATAGTAGGGAAAATGCCCCCAGCTCCAGGACAAAAGGTGTTCATGTTGGCAATAACGAATTATTTTTCAAAATGGATCCAAGCCGAAACATTCAGGAAAATTAAATCTAAAGAAGCAATCTCGTTCATCGAAAATAATATATTGTGCAGATTTGGTATTCCTTCTGAAATAATTTATGACAACGGCTCGCAATTTATCTGCAACAAGACTAAAGACTTTTGTAGAAAATGGAACATTAACATAGTGAAATCTACACCAAGGTGCCCACAAGCTAATGGGCAAGCTGAGTCTAGCAACAAGATTATCATCAACAACTTGAAGAAGAGACTGACATCGCACAAAGGGAAATGGGTTGAACAACTCCCTTTAGTGTTGTGGTTAGACATGACAACACCTAAAATATCAACCAAACAGACTCCTTTTAGCCTAGTCTTTGGGACGGAAGCTGTCATGCCAACTGAAATCATTTCACCAACAGCCAGGTACGGTTTGGCAACTACAGAGACGAACTATGACGAACACATACATGATCTAGATGTAATTGACGAGCTACACGACAGGGCCAAAATCAGGATGTCATCTTATCAACAAGCAGTAGCTAGAAGTTACAACAAGAATGTACGTCTCAGGACATTTGCAGTAGGCAATTTGGTGCTAAGAAAAGTATTCCAAAACACTATGGACACGATAGCTGGAAAGTTCGCTGACACTTGGGAAGGCCCATACTTGATTGATGACATTATTGGATGAGGGGAATACAAACCCTCGACTCTTGAAGGCGTCCAAGTTCCAAGAAGTTGGAACGTGTTGCATCTTAAGAAATACCACATGTAATCACTTCACCATTCATTTAAAATCTATTTTCCTATTTGGTAGTAAATAAGTCGTTAGGATAAGTACTTGGTATTATGGTTCATTGGATTATTTAGGATTTGGTTCGTTTCGTAGTTGATTGATGCTTTCCTTTTATGTTCTACATTATGAATAAATACATGTGGTTCTTAGCTCATTTTTATTTGCTCATTTACTTACACTTGGTTTAATGTTAAGGGTTTAATATCTCGGTATCCTTTACTTACTTTACAAGTTTGCCATATTTGAATGATAAGCATACATGGCGAATTATACAATAGTTGAGAGCCTTAGATTCTCAACTCTATTACTATAAGAGGGCTGATCACCCCACGAAGTATCAAGGGTCAACCTTGATATTACAAAAAAAATATAAATATAAACAAGGCAAGTATGGGGCTTAGTATCTTGAGATTTGCCAACAAGAACCTTTAATCAAACTGACTTATTTCAAGAGGGTTAGGCCTCTTAATAAGGCATGATGATGCATGCATTAACGAGTACGGATTACAAAATAAGTTCGACGAGGAAAAAGCAAAGTAAATTGGATAACAATATATCCAAATAACAAAGAAGGAGAAATGCAACATGATATAAAGATAAAACAAGGAACATTGAAATAAAGATAATTGTTCACGGCAAGTGATAAATAACTTAGCTCCCCACCATGACAGGTGAAACAGGAGTCAACAACATAATCAAAGTCTCAAAAGAAAATCCAATACGATAAGATTCATGGTTTCAAAATAAAAGAAAATACAATCCACTTACATGAAAGATGTGGCCTTTTGTATCATCTAGGATTCTTTCAATAGGTTTAGAACTTTGGCTTTCCATAGACTGGGGCAATAATATATCTCCCAACAGATGAGCAAAGGAGGAAGGCTTAACCCCCACACTATAATAGTGAGCTACAAGGGGCATAAAATAATTCATATCTCCAAATGTGGATACGCTAGAGGGGTTAGTTCTAACTTTCTTAGCAGAAGGACTAATAACAGGGCTAAAAATCACCGGGGCTTTCGAATTCTCAGTCTCAACAGATTTATCCACATGTGCTCTCTTAAAAAGATCTTTACTAGAGATAATCAACAGCTTGATCACTGGTGGCTTAAATTCTACAACAAGGAAGAATGGGTCAATAATTGATAAAAGAACTACAAGAGCACTAAGAAGAATGAAAAGGCACAACAAGTGGGAAAGCACACGACAAATACCTCTAGCATACTTGCGTCCAGAGCTCATCTCAATATCATTCAAGGGTTTGGGACTCTCTCTAGATTCGGAGGAAATACTTTGTATGGACAAAGAAGGCTTAGGAGAAGGAGATATGAACTTACTTCTAGTTCTAGAGGAAGCACCTTTAGTCGTTGTAACTCCGGATGGGAGACTGGCATCTCCTTTTGTCGTGACTTTCTTCATGGAGGCAACGAACTCATCCACATCGATCGTTGAAGCATTCCTGATGGGTCTATTAAGACAATTCAGCCAAATCCTCTCGGCAACTGGTAAAGCCATAATCTTTCTAGTAATCTCCTTAGCAACATCATCATCCTCTTTTGCTTCAAACTCAACACCTAAGCAAAAAATGAGGACGGGTACAAAAAGAGTTAATAATTATTCAAGCGTCAAGACGTGTTGGGCCAACAAGTACAAATATCCTCAAAATAATAACGACATATAAAGCCACGGTTGTAACGAATAACATACGAATAATGAACAAGGAAAAATGGTGAAGAAGCAAGATCTAAAACCCGAACAAGGGTAAAATAATTTGGACGATTATCAAGAGACATTAAGAAAAATAAAAAAGAGGAGAACTGAAAGAGTAAAGTTACCATCTACGTTCCATTACTCCGGTAAGTAATCAACATCATCACCAAGAGTCGATTTCTCGGCATAAAAATATTCTCCCTTCCAACCACGATCATTCACCGTATCATTGTTTAAGATCAAGGGATTATGCTTATCCCTATTCACAAAACTAAATCGACAATTACTGAATTTCTTGATGGAGTAAGAAAACTTAACTACATTAGCATTAATTTTCAAGTTGTGTTTTTCTTTAATGAAGTCAAGACAAGCCAAGGTTCTCCAAGTGAAGGGCATCAATTGTGCGGGGGACACATGCAAAGTATTAAAAACATCCTAACGAGATCGGAGTAAGGAAGAGACAAACCGATGCTAAAATGGTAGAAACAAAAGCATATATAGCCCTCGCGGTACCAGTCAGCCAGTTCATCAAGAGAAGGGAGCACCATGTTGAATTTATCCTTAAATAAAGCCATAGCTTCAGCAATCCTGTCGTCTTTCCAATTTTGCTTGCCATTATCTCGAGGATCAAGAATATTGGTGGGAACCCATTCGATTTTTTCAATCGGTTTAGTCATTGATACAGTTTAGGCATGGATATATGAAGAGAGGAGTACGAAAAGTGATATACACAAAGTTGGGAAGATAAATTAGTTTTTCCTAATAAAGAGGAACGTGAATCTAGAGGAAAGGAATGAGAAGAGACCGTGACTTATCAATTCAAGATTGCATTACACTTCTACACGCTTCTGGAAGATTAAATTAATAAAATTTATCTCATTAATTAAATGGGGCAAATGTTATGACCACAATTTTCATTAACGACGTGACATGACGAGAAGACATGGACGTGAAGGCAAAGGAAGGTGACTTGATGACATGTAGCAGGATAGAAGATTGACGAATAAGGATGTGACTTAGTCAATTGACAAATGTTTAAGTGATAAGTATGGAAAGTAGTTCATATTTATAGGGATAGTGGATTTGCATTACTATTTGATTTACTTTATATGTTTATTAATCAATTATAATCCATTTAGAATTAAACCCTACAAAATAACCCAAAACAAGCATGGTACTATAATTCAGAAAATTCGATGGATTCTGCAAGGGACACAAATGGTCATGGAACTCATACAGCCGCAATAGCTACTGGAACCATGTAGAAGGTTCTAGTTTTTTATGGGCTGGCTCGAGGAACGGCTAGAGGTGGAGTGTCACTTGCAAGAATTGCTGCATATCGAGTTTGTGATGGTGATGGTGGATGTAGGGTAGCAGATATACTGGGAGCATTTGATGATGCTATAGCTGATGGAGTCTATTTTTACCAAAATTTGTGGATTAAAAGCTAAGTTTAATATGATTTAATATTTAAATAATTAAATCAAGAGAGTAAGAATAAGAATGATAATGTAATCGACACAAGCATATGGTGACGTGGAAAACCCCCGTGAAAGGGTAAAAACCGCGGGTAGGACGATACCCAACCGAAATGATTCCACTAAGTTCATATCAAGATGATTACAAGTGATTACAACCAATGGAATAAAAAGGAAACATAGCGATAAGCTCCTTCTTCAAGTTTGTAATATGGACGTGTCGAACAGCAGTTTGAACGTGTCGAGTGTGTAGTTTGGACATGTCGAATGTGTTGTTTGGACGTGTCGAGTGTGTAGTTCCTACTCGTCATCGGTGCATGTATTTGTCGGCTGTGTAGACCTTCTCGTCGGCTGAGAGAAAATATAATATAAATGATGTTGCAAATGATCACCATCAATAAGATACTAGGGAAAGTAGTGTAAAACTTCTCATTTTTGTGTTCCAAATTCGATGTGGATAGAGAGAATTTTTCTTGAGGTTGATGTGTATGACGTGTTGTACAAATTTAGATTGTTTATGGGATGATTATCAAGAGATATTATAAAATACATATGTTAAGCTAATAACTGAGGTGAGAAGTTAGGTAGTACAGAGAGAGTATTAGAGTTTTTGTGTAACTAAAAGTGTATAAGTTATGGATATATGTAAATAATGTATGTAGATTATATATAAGATTTGAGTAATGTAGAGAGTGGGTGTAGAAGATGAAGTAGATTTCTAATCTCAGAAGTGTGTATCATTTATGTAGGTATAGATGTTGATCAGGGAAATAATAAGAGCGTGTATATTGAATTTTCTAGTGGGAGGCTCAATGAAAGTAGAGATAATATATTTGTATCTGTGGAAACGTGTAGTCTCTGGTGTATATGTAGATCATGAATGTATATATATTTTTCCTTGTTTAAAACTCCTTCCCACATCTCTCACGGTTTCTAAAATTAAGCCATATCCTTGTTGCATGTTGCTAGAAAAGAGGGGATATAGCTTAACCTCCCTCCTATTTTTAAGGTTGTTATTTGACTGGGTTTTGATATTTGTAACATTCTTTTTAGCTTAAAATCCGGCACCAACAATTGCCCCTAATTTTATTGTGAGTGTTCAACACCCAATGAAATTATCTTCACTTCATGTCCATGTCAATTATGTCTTTCGTAGTACCAGATTCGAAGGATAATCTGTTCTCAAGCATACTTCAGTCGATTCGAATGCAGATTTGTTCATTAACTAACCGGGACACAAAACACTGCATGTCCACCTGTTGTCAGGTTATCACATAAAACTTCCATACTTGTTGATTCGTACGATAATGAAGTATTAACTTCTTTGCAGTAGTGTTGTCTTCAAGATCTGATTTGATAGTCCATCTCTTCAGCTTATGGCTCAAGTCATATATGTATTTTATTGATTTATTGTTATAATATCTTGATCTTCCTAGGACGCGCAATGGTTGTTTTGATAAGTCTATACCCTCTAATTGACTTGTTATCTTGATGAAATAATCGAATCTTACCAAGTAGACTTGTAGGTTGATGTACTTGTTGTTATCTAGTTCACCATTGACGGATTATCCGGCCATCGTATATGTCTCTCCATGATGTTCTTGATCTCATTTATCGGGAGTTGCACAAAGTTGCATCCAAGTCATTGTTAAATTGTGATATTTATAGAATAATAATGTATATTTGTATGATTTTAGACTCTTCATTTGTCATAAATTATCGACCGGTGTACTTGTTGCCTGACCTTTATAGTCTTCATGATGTTGATTATTATACTCATTTTTGTCTCATATGCGTATGTTATTCAAGATACTTTACTTGCTCGCCATGTTCATTAATCTCATTTGAAGGAAATCGTTGCTATTCTGGAATCACATATTGAATGCGTGTAACAACTTCAAGATGATGCACGCTTACACTTGAGGTCCGAATGATGTTCTTTTGCCAGGAGATGTCGATAATGACAACAATGCTCAATAGTTGTCTATGAATGATGATGATGATGCCGAGTAGCTTTTTCATTGTCGTTAGTTCCATGACTTATGTTTAATAGTATTTGATGACTCAGAATCTTGATAAAATCTCAACCGTATATGTATATTTGTTTGTAAGTGTCGGAATGACATTAACTTGTTAAAAGGCCTTTCCCTCATGAAACAAACTTAGTAATATGCCATTTTCGTAATTTAATGACGAGGTTCCTAAATGTCACCGGTATTGCCCCTTGACATATTTGTTAGTGTATTGAAAAACAATGTTTCTCATATGTAGTTTTCGTCATTTTATGTAGGTGTATGCAATTTAGTAAGTAGTTAAAAGGCCTTTCCCTCTTGAAACGAACTTATTATTATGAATCTTATGTTTACGAACTTGGGATACTTTGTCCCTTGTCCGTCGTGTATATATTTAATTTGTAGAAACAAGGCAGGCCCTTGTCACATCATAGGATGATCAGTCCTCTCAAAGTAATAGAGTCGGGATATTATGCCCCTCGTCTATTGTAGTAATCGTAATAATCGTTGTGCATGCATTATATTTCAAAATATTCACATTTAGGCACACAGTATATACATAAAAAGACAATATTGTTATGACAACTAAACTTATGCATGTCATTCATAATTTGCACATGTCATTATATAATAACCAAGGGCATATGTTCGAATTAAAGAAACTAAACGTAAAATATAGTTGTCATGTAGATAATAAAATACGTTCACATACATGGATAAATAGCTCGAAAAGAAAGCATTGAAATTTGCATATTATTCGATGCATAGTTCAAGGAAAAACAAATTAGTTCTCAAGTTAAGAAGTAAAAAAGAAAGTTACACCTGATTAGTCTTCAAATGGATTGCAATTCAGCTTCTTAAAGTCATTTATCATCCTTTATCCTGAGATAGTAAGCTTCTTGCCCATCTATGTTGTCAATCACAAGCTCCCAGGGGTTATAAATTTTCCAACACTTGTATCGAGTGTATTCAGGATTTTTTTTAAGATGAGGCCATCTTGTTGGAATTTCTAATTCACACGTTATTGTTGTAACCCTTCGACACTTATTGTAGGTACAAAGTTGCTGGTATTTTTGTCATGTCATGTTGGATATATTTGAGATGTCATGTTTAATATGTTTCATGTTTAGTTTTCAGATCTTAACTAACAGGAAATATCAGTTCTAACTGGAATCAGGACTTACTGGAAGTCAGGACTTAAGGATATCAGAACTTAGATTATCAGAAGATAATATCAGAAGATGGATATCAGAACTTAACTATTGGAGGACTAATAGTTAAGGAAGGAAGCTGATTTACAGGAAAGAAGATCGAGACTAATACAAAAAGAAGATATGTATGGAAAGAGTTAGAGGACTAGAAGAATTATATAAGATATCTGATTGATATATTTTAGGAGACAGAATTATATTCCATATCAATTAGAAGTTATCTTGTAACTATGTGTCTATATAAACACATACATAGGTTTACCTTAAAACAGTTACGATCATCGAGAAGATCATACATTGTAACCTAGCAGCTCTCGTGATATTTGTTCATCACCGAGAGAGGACAGTTCTATTGTAACAGAGTTTATTATATTGAATACATCTGTTTTCTGTTACTTGTGCTTTAAATCAATTTGATTATATTCTACACTTTATTCAACCCTCTTCTACAGTGTTGTGTGACCTAACAAGTGGTATCAGAGCCTCTCTGTTAAAACACATACAGTAAAGATCCAAAACAATCATGTCTAAAGAAGCAGAAAATCCAACCAAGCCCGCCAAACTGAAGAAACATTAAAGACTCAAACCCATAGTCGATATCAGACTATCAGGATTCCTATGCTGAGACCGTCTGAGTATCCCATATGGAAAGTGAAGATGGGTATGTTTCTGGAAGCTACAGATCCAGAATACCTTGACAAAATTTATAAAGGACCGCATAAGCCAACTAAGCTCTCTGTTGTAGTTGCAGATCAGCCAACAAAGACCATATCAAAGGAGAAAATTGAATACATAGCTGAAGATATCTCATTTATTGCCAAGGATGCAAAGGTAAGGCATTTGCTGCATAGTGCCATTGATAATGTCATGTCAAATAGGGTAATTCAATGCAAGCCTGCAAAGGAGATATGGGATGCTTTGGAGACAAGGTGTCAGGGAACTGATGCAATCAAGAAAAATAAGAGGACTATACTCACTCAAGAGTATGAGCACTTTGACTCAAAAAGTGACGAGTCATTAACTGACTTATATGACAGGTTTGTCAAACTCTTGAATGATCTGTCACTGGTGGAAAAGGAATATGACATTGAAGATTCAAATCTAAAATTCCTTTTAGCTCTTCCTGAAAGTTGGGATTTGAAAGCTACTATTATAAGAGACAACTATGCTCTTGATGAAACTACTCTTGATGAAATTTATAGAATGCTCAAGACTTATGAACTTGAGATGGATCAAAGAAGCAAGAGACATGGGAGAAAGTGAAGGACATTTGCTCTTAATACTGAGAAGGAATCCCCCAAAGTGGCTGTATCAAAGAAAGGAAAAGGAAAGGCTCTCATCATAAAGTCTGATTCAGAATCATCAAGTTCTGATGATGATGATTCAGAAACTGAAAGTCTACCTGAAGTAGATGCTGATGAAGAGATGATGAAGCTGTGTGCTCTTATGGTGAAAGGTATCACAAAGATAGCCTACAGGAAATTCAGAAGGGGAAAGAAGTTTTCCAGGAAAGGTAGAAATTCTGATAAGAAGGGCTTCAGAAAATCTGAAGGCAAAGGAGGAAAGTATGACAGAGGAGATTACTCAAATGTCAAATGCTACAACTGTGGTGAGAAAGGCCACATATCTCCTGACTACAAGAAATGAAAGAGTGACAAAGGCAAGGCTCTTATCACAAAGAAGAAAAACTGGACAGACACTTCAGATTCTGAAGATGAGGAGAACTATGCCTTGATGGCAAATGCCGATAGCAGTTCTGATGCTGCTGAGTTAAAGGTACCTCAAACAACTTATGCCTTTCATACTGATGATATTACTGAGTTGAGATTATATCTTAAAACCATGTTTATTAGCTATAGAGATGAGAAAAGTGAAAAGGTACTGAACAAGTTAAGCCAATTATTGTTAAACAGACTACTAAGACAAAGGTAAATCTTGTTAAATTTGTAGCTAAAACTGTAAAGTCTAATTCTAAAAAGATGAAAGATATTGAGACAGAAGTGATAGCAGAGTCAACTTCTGACAAATTAGAACAGGATAAACCAACTGAAGTTAACATAGGCTTAATGATAAAGAAGCAGCTTAAACATAAGCTGAAAGAGATTACCAGTGTAAACAAGGTAAAGGTAGCTAGGAAAAATAGGAATGGAAATGAAGGTGTGAATAAAAGAAACAATTATATGCCTGTTCCTAACGCTCCTAGAAAGAAATGCTATAACTGTGGAAACTCTAACCATCTGGCTTCTTTTTGCATGAAGAATAAGAATATAAACTCCTTACCTTCTAAGTCAGGAGTTAAGAGTCAGTCTGTTAGGTTTAAGCCACAAAATCCTTGTTTTCATTGTGGTAGTATATGGAATTCCATTTATACTTGTAAGGAATATCATAGTTTGAACTATGATTATTATCAGATAAAACCTTCTTTGAAGAGAGTTTCTTTAATTCCTTCTAGTGTAAAGTATGATGCAAAGTATGATATTGTTAATACTGATAAGAAAAATGTTAGCATAAACTCTAATGTTAAATCCGCTGCAAATGTTAACAAACTTAAAAAGGCCAAAGGATCCAAGCAAGTCTGGGTCCTTAAAACTAATCATTAGTGGTCTTTGTGATTGCAGGGCAACAAGAAGAACATTCTAGTTCTGGACAGTGGATGTTCAGGATATATGACTGGAAATAAAGCCCTGATATCATATTTTGAGAAGAAAGCTGGCCGAGGAGTTTCTTATGGAGATTGCAACATTGGAAAAACTCTGGTATATGGTGTAACACCCCCAAATCCGGGGTCGGGGATCCGGGTTGTCATGAGTTCCATTTCCATTAATAACACCCAATCTTAATAAACAACCAACTACTGCGTACTGTGACCCCACAATAAACACACACACCACAAGTTATAGTCTCAGAGATGAACATCCAAAAATAACACAAGTCATTTTATTCCAAAATTATAAGCCATTACACCTCAAAAGGGTTTCTGAATAAATTTACATTTTCTTTGCCATTATTATAATTCATAAATATACATAAGTCTGGTACATCAAAAGTTGAAATCCTAGCCTATTGGTAGTTCCTACCTTAGCTACAGCGACATCAACGCATATAGGAAACTGCGGAACGTTTCCTATCCGCTCGCGAATTGGGAGCTTGGTCCTGTTCATCTTGTCTATCTGATGTTGTGTGATGAAAGAAGAAAGCAAGGGTGAGCAACAAGCCCATCAAAATAATATGTATAATAATTTACAATATATGAGCATTCTCATAGTACTCAAGAAAGTCTTGGTCAAGAATAAATGAACCAAGTTGATCTCTTAACGTGATCAAGTCGCAAAATATTCAGTATATACATATATACTTTTCAAAATCTTTGAAATACTCTGCCATGCATAATACACACATAGTTCCAGTTTATATCATTGCAAGGTGATCTCATATATATACCCTTGTCTCAACATTTTTTCTGAAAATCTTTGACATGCATAAGATAATCATTTACTAGATATAAGTTTAAAAGATGAAGTTACAAGATACTCCAATATACTTATATCTTTTCCAAATACTACTTGAACTACCACCGTTCAAGTTATAATCAGTTTTAAAATTTCATCACACTGATGAGACTACAAGATAAGACTTGAATAGATTCAATCTTTGAAATATCATTGAATGAAATAAAGTTACGAGATACTTCATTAAGTCCCGATATATATATATATATTCATATATATCTCCCATACATTTCCTGAAAACCTCTGTCATGTAAAGTATGAACAGAGTTTCAATATCCAATAAATTTGGAAAGAAAAGAATTTTGGCATAAACCCGATATCTTGCTGATCAGGCAAAGATACCAATAAGTAACCTTTTCTACTATAGATGGATGAATTCCTCGCTGATCATCACCCTGGCCGCATTAGGACCTTGTGCTGGACCGCCACCCGGCCTCTTACGCGTTGATGGACTGCCACCCAGCTACTTACACTTTGATAGACCGTACCCCGGCATGTCGCTTATGCCGACTCAATTAGATGGGCTTACTTCCCGAACGTGGGGTAAGTAATCAATTCATTTGTCAAAACAACAACCTCGTTGTGAATATAAAATACACCACAGAGCCGGATTCCTCAGGTTTTGAGTGAGTATTTAAATCCCCTTCGAAAGGAGGATCTTAAATATAAAAATGAGTTTTGGGATCCGCCCTAACTTTTAAAAATCATTTTGAAGACTCGAAAACATTTTTAAGAATGTTTGGAGTAATGTTGATTTAATGAAATAAATCAGTCCAAATATATTTAGAAAATATATGAATATTATTATTTAAATAATATTCCCATAAAGAATAATCTTTATAAAAATAATTGAAGTAGAAGTTTTAAAACTCATACTTGAAATGAATATTAATAACCAAAGATATACTTATACGAAAGTATGATCTTTATTTGAATAATCGAAAATAAGTTTGATTATCGAAACATTATTCTTTAATAAAATAAAGAATATTATTTAGTAAATAAGCGGAGTCATAAGTACTCGAATGAATATTCAAAATAATATTCATTAAATAGAATAAACAGAGTCGTAAGTCCTCGAATGAATATTCAAAATAATATCATTAAATAAAATAAATGGAGTCATAAGTCCTCGAATGAATATTCAAAATAATATTTATTAATAAAAATAAACTTATCGAATAAACCTTATTCGATTAATAGTTTTGAAAACTATATCAATATATATATATATATATCAATATATATATATATATATATATATATATATATTATACTCGGAAACATCGACTCCCGGTTTAGAAAATGTTCACCTTTGGGTCCCCGATACTAAGGGTATACGCAACTACTGCTTATCTCTAGCATAGGTATTATGCAACTTATAAGCATTTGAATCAACAATTAGATATCAAGATTACGAAACAAACATGTATATATACCATATCAGCATGCTCCAATATATCGCAAAATTTGCTAATAACAATTATGCACTTATCACAAGATAATGCATTTACATATATTTACATCACAACAACAGTATAACGAGTAGAAAACTTGCCTGAGTGTTCCCGGATAGACTTAAGCTTAGAGTGGGTCCGATAATCTATGAACAATATATAAGTTGGAATTAAACCAAAGTCGCTTAAGAAACTAGGCTTTAACCAATTAGACTCTAACATTCGCTTTTGCGCTTAACGATTCACTTAAGTCGCTCGAGTACCCTCGGCTCCATCATTTTTAATAAATTAACTATTAAGAATTTTAAGGCGATTCTTTCGTGAGTACCCTACTAACTGCTTAATCCACTTTACATAATTGTTTCATACTCCAATTAGTCAATTAAGGGCCTTAACCAGGCTTTCAAAGTAAGGCGAGGGGTAAAGGTTCGTTCGCGAAACGTCGTTACTTAAAATGGACGTTTCTCCTAAACCGTACATCGGATTCAAGAGAACCACATATCAAAATGAAGCTTATGACATAATCTAACTAAACATGGCAAAGTCACAGATTCAATAGTTAGCTCTCTGTCCCAAACACTAAGAACAAGCAGTTGTATGAAATTGGGCATTACGACGACTATGTTTACGCGATTACCAAGTTTTAAACCACTCCAAACAACCACCATTCAACTCACAACCAACAATACAACCAACCCTCATCCAAACCTTACTACATCAGTCCCCAAATCTCAAGATTTTCCAATTTATACAACCCCACACATGAACTACTAGCTATACTTAAGTTTCATTAACTATAAACAAGATTTCAACATCCAAATCACTACAAATCAAATCCAAACTCTAAACACACAAGCATCATGCTTCTCATTTACTATAACCATCAAAACCATCATAATACTCAAAGTAAAGTTAGGGTTTGGAGGTTTTATACCTTCCTTGGAGTGATTAGAGTAGCTAGGAAGTCTTAGGGAGCCTCCTACAAGCTTGATCTTTCCAAAGAAATCAAGAACACAAAGTTAGGTTTTGAAGTTTCTAAAAGTCAGATTGAAAGAACTGTCAAAACGAAGGTCTTACCATGCTTATTTGGACGAGACTTGTGAACAAGATTCGTAGGCCATCTCAATACCTTTCCAAAGAGCTATAGAACATACTATTTGAGTGAGTATTGAAGGAGATATGGTAGTTTGAAGTTGCTGCTCTGGTTTTGGCTGAGAGCTTTTGTTCTTGGAAAGTAAAAGTCAACTTCTAATTTGTGTTTTGTGATTTGTTTTGCCTTGGCTTGGTTGCTACCTTTTGTTTGTTAATTAAATTGTTACCATGGTAAAAATTGTGTGGCTCACAATCAACCAACCAATCCTTTCCACTTTGTCATGCTCATGTCATCTGCTTATGTCATCTTGTTACACTTGTCTTCCTCTTGTTGGTCTGATGACATCATCATCCATTAACCTCTTTAATTAACCCCTAATTACTTGGCTAATGACCGCTGAACTGTTATACGGTTCGCTTAACTTTCATTTTCGTTTATCGTTTGAGGGATCATACCCGGGATCTTATTACTTTGGTTCCCTTAAACCTTTCTCAATATTTTATATTTCTTTTATGATCCTCTCTTATAATCCTTGAATTAAATCCTTTTAATCATGTTACCTTATACTCAATTCTTTCGGTATCTGATGGATTTTCGGGAAAAATCAAAGTGTTCGAATTTGGATTCTGACGATCTTTACATACACTTATTTACTTTATGAAATACTAATACGATTTTAGAATTTCCATAACAGTACTCCTATATAGCGTGGTCTGATAATTTTCCTTAATCAGCATCATCAGCAAAAGTTACTATTCATCCGTGTTTCAAAAATTCCCAAAATTGGGGTTATTACAGTCTCCCCTCCTTAAAAGGATTTCGTCCCGGAATCGGATAGAAAATGAATAGGGATGCTCTCTTAGCATTGCACTTTCTAACTCTCAAGTAAATTTTCCCACATTGTGGTTCTGCCATAACACCCTGACTAGCACGATAACCTTTCTCCTAAGCACTTGTTCTTTTTCAATCTATAATCCTTCCTGATTGCTCCATACAGGTTACGTCTGGTTGCATGTCTATGCGCTCATATGCCCCTATTTGTCTGGCATCCGAATTACACTTCCTTAACATTGATACGTGGAACACGTTATGAATTTGCTACATGTTCGGGGGTAGGGCTAGCTCATATGCTAACTTCCCAATACGTCTTAATATATCCAAGGGTCCAACAATTCGTGGGCTGAGCTTTCCTTTCTTTCCGAACCTCATCCATCCTTTCCAAGGGAATACCTATAACAACACTAGGTCCCCTACTTCCTATTCTTTGTCCTTTCGTGTCAAAACAACATACTTCTTATGTCCATCTTGGGCTACTACCAGCCGTCCTCTGATTAGATCTATTATATCCTTGGTCCTATGGACTACTGCGGGTCCGAGCATCTTGCGCTCTACAATCTTCATCCTAATATAAGGGAGATCAACATTGTCTTCCCTCAAGGATCTCATAAGGTGATATCCCGATACTGACATACGATCTATTGTCTTAAGAAAACTCAATCCGTGCTAAGTGACCATTCCAAATTCTTTCAAGTCTATTGCACAGACTCTCATCATAGCTTCTTGCATTATAGCTTTTGCTTCTCAATACCCATTCTTTTCCAGTTCGTAGTCGTTACTATCTTCCGTACATAATACTATACTGGTTACACTTTTGCTCGTTAGCGTTCTATAACCTTTTAATAACCACGTCAACCTTAGTATCACGAACGTGTTAGATTCGGAATACCACCGCACTGATACTACTCCTTTCTAGCTGCTTCCATCTTTGAAAGCTTGATCCATCGTATAGAAGTAAAAGAATTTATTGAGAGATCACTATAATCATGAATACTTGTTCTATTGCATAGTTAGTACAGAAGGTGGCCAACCTTTAGTACTTGACAAGCAATTAAACAACAAGTGGTATCCTACTAGGCTTCTATCACACAGATAGATAGTCATTCGGCAATACCTCTCATTCTGGAAGGGTTGTTCTTCTCAGCTTACATGAAATGAAAAGAAGAGAAAAGAACGAATTGAAGAGAACTGTATATGAAAAAAAAATACTGCCACAAATATCTGGCTTGGAATCTACCTCTGAACTAGAGGTTTGTCATAGGAGAACAAAACATATGTATCTATATCAATATCCAGTATTATCGCATCATATTTCACATGCTTAAATATTTTTGCTATTCCGTCCATCATTCTATGGACCCATGCTCTTCCTCAAGCTTATACACAATCACCTTTGAAACTCCCTTGACATCGAAAAATCGAATCTGTGATCTCATTCTAGACATCATCGTTACTAGAATTCTATGCTTGCACCGCAACCTTCCTCGTATAGTAATACGACTCTCTATTGATAAGAAGGAATAAATATTCAATAGGTAAATAATCGATCTAGTTTTTCTATCAAAGATAACTTATACGTCAACACGACATCCATTCCAATACAACTCTCACGGTTGTAATCGGCTCATTACTCGCAGAATCATTGCTGCATTACTATGGTCCACCAATGACCTATTGTAGTCATTCATTTTCCTCGGAATCTTAATATTTAATCATACGGAGTCCATATCTGCCGTATCAAAATCTTTTAAGGAGTTAACAACACTCCAGATCCTGACGTACATTCGTGATATGAAGCAAATAAAATTGCAGAAGAGTTTCAATCAAAACAACGATAGCAGGTTAATACCATTCTTAATCATATACCTTCAATAGAAGACTTAACTCAAAGGTTTGTTTAGTCCTTTTTGAAACATGCTCCTGGCTTATTCTCAAGATAGGACCTTCTAAGATAGATATCTCGCTCACGACGATTACATGAATTAAATCTTTACTAAACTACTATTATGGTTGAGTATCGCACAATCATCAGAAGGAATGTCAATCTTTCAAACCATAATACAACCTTCACGGCTTTAACCATCATCACTGTATTCCTATGGCACGAGAACCTATAATTGCTCTCTTACACTTAAAGTGTCGGCCACCTCTTTGGCCTTTCCTGATAGTAAAATTTTCTTACAATCAATGTCATTTGAACGATCTCCAACTAAATTTTCTACCTCATTTCCAATCACTGCTTGTGTGAAGATGTTTTCCTTAAAATCTGATGAGTAAAAAAAATATCACCATTTTTCCATAAGTTATTGACTTAGTCTTTAGAGGTTAATCATTGTCACGACTGACTCTCGATCATACTTAGGACATCTTTTATCTTAGGTCCTAATTGCCTTGAACAATTTCGACCTTTACTGGTTCGATCCATACTTTCACGTGGTTTAACACGTGCCCCACTTGGCATTATTATAATTACGTCACATTTCCTTTATCAAAATTTCTATTCTTGAGAACTTTGAATATTACCTTTTTCCTTGTAAAACCTCTAAGGTTATCCTGAAATCCTTCCTCCTGTATTCCCTAGATATAGGGCATATCAAAATACCATTTACTAATACTGGAACCATTATCAATATACTTTTGAAAAAAATTTATCCACTGATCCTTAAAGGCTGTTGTTACCTTAATCCTTTACAATTCATACTGTCAAAACTCATGCTATCCCTATTAAGGGCGAAATGCCAACCTTTATGCATTCCCCTAGGATTCATCTCAAGTTATTGAGGTTCTATCCTTAATTCCACCTTTAAAAAGGTACTTGCATCCTTCCATGGATAAATTGAGTCATAGATCCTTGATAGATTATCTTATTCAATCATTCCCACCTCGATAGTCTATACCAATTTCATAATAGTATCCTTATTCAAATTGAGGTCAACCCATATAGCCTTCAAAAGATAACAATGGTTACCCGTTTTTCGTTCCTAATTTGGTAATGACAATAGGGATGTTCTGGAAGATATTGGTCGTGTTTAACGTGAACTTCTGTTTACTAAATTCTCATTTACTTTTATTGTTTATCTCAATAGTCTTCTCAATGATGAGATATCTTTCATACCTGGCGTCTCCCTTTCTGGGTATCATGCCCCCGGTCTTACACTTCACATTCTTGAAGGTCACTTCCTTCATCCAATTTTCCTAATTTCTTACTTTCTTGTCTCCTCATTCTATCCGCGTCTCATTGTTTATCCTTCGAACTATCTCAAGGTTTCCTCTAATCCTCCCAACTTAAAGGGGTACAATATATATATATATATCTCTTTTGCCTTCAACCATCAACTTTAACTCATGGTGAATCACCCTCATCCTGATGATTACATACCTTTCTATTTCTATTACTATGAGTCTTTAGGGTTTCCTCATACCCAACTCCCTTATCATTCCTCAAACTCTATTGCCTTTATATTCCTTTCCACTTCAGTTTCTTTTTATTTTCCTTTCTCTTATAATCATTTCATGAACCCACTAATCATTTACTTCAAACATCACGTCATTTTGGGATTCGTGTCCTCAGGATGAATCTTGCCAACTTTTACAACTTAGATTCATAACTCATCATACTCGTGCGCCTTTGTTCTGGATCTAAAACTTTTACACTATCTCTATAACCTTGGGAAGTAATTTCCTGAAAACAATTGACTGAACTCTAATCGGTTTATTATAACCTCTGGCCCCGTGTCTTTCTTGACCTTTCACCAGCGGGTGGCCTCTCTCTTAGGAGGGTAAGTGACAAAAATAGTCTTTTGTGATTCGTCAATCATTTAAAATCTCAAATGATTCCTATATTTCCTTTAACCAGACTCTTGCCTCGACTGGGTCAGCTTGTTCCTTGGAACTCTGAGAGCTTAGTGACTTAAAGGTCCTGAAAGAATTTCCCACCGCATTGTTTCCTCAGGGTGGTGTTTGGGAATAAAATTATAATTTTTGTTTAAGCAGGTCCATGAATTTCCCCATAGGAGTACCATCCCGGTTCTCCCTATCTTGCTCGACTTCTGTTTTCTCAATATGAAATGTTTCATCCTTCTCCCATAATCAGGGTTATCTTATACGTAAAAATCCTTGTTTTCCATTTCATTATGTTATGGGTTCTCTCTTTCTTGATGGCGACCTCCCTGACTATCACATTCAGGGTTTGCCCTAAATCTTATTCCTCGAACTATGGCTTTCATCTAAGATCTCGTCCTTAAGCTCTTGAACGTTTGGAACCCAAATTCTGTAGTAATACCTCATTATTGCCTTATCATCTTTCTTGGTATTAATCTCTTCTCCATTTGTTGGCTCTCTACCTTCATTCATCACTTTTTCTTGGCACAATATGATCTTTTTCGATAATTCGGGCTGCATTGCAATCTCAAACAGCTTTTCGGTACCGGCTCCGGTTACCTTCACTTCTATTTCCATTTTCTCAAAATCTCTTATCAACTCTCCCAAAGACATTTTCATCTTGAGTCTCTCTTTTATACTAAGGGCATTAACCACCATTTTGGCTTTCCCTGGATGATAAAGAATCTCATAATCATAATCCTTGATTAGCTCTAACCACCTCCTCTAGCGCATGTTGAGCTCTTCCTACGTGAAAATGCACTAGAGCACTTATGGCTTGTGTAAATCTCGCACTTCTCTCCATACAAGTAGTGCCTCAAATCTTTAGGGCAAAACTATTACCATAAGCCCAAGCTCATGGGTAGGGATATCAAATTTTATATTCCCTTAATTGTCTTGACGCGTACGCGATTACCTTGTTGTGCTATATAAGAAGCACCCTAATTCCTTATGCGAAGCGTCACTATAATTCATAAAATCTCCTTTTTCATCTTGCAACGCCAACATAGGGGCCGCTACCAACCTTTGCTTTAGTTCTTAAAAACTTTTCTCGCATTTCTCTGTCCATTCAAACTTCTCAGTCTTATGAGTAAGCCGCTTTAAAGGGGCTACTATCTTTATGAACTTGAACGAACCTCCGATAGTGACCGACCAATCCTACCTCTGGTAGTTTCCCTAACCATGGTTATCAATTCCTCAGTGGTCCATTATTCATTCTTTTCAGGATCCCCCACGGGATCCTCCTCAGCAACAATCCCTTCTAGGATAACATCCTCAACCGCTACATCCTCAATATGAACATCATCCGGTCCTGCGTTAGGATGCTCTATCGGATCCACAATCTGATATCCAATAAGTAATAAAACATCATCGCGCTGTTGCTCCTCAACCTCAGGGTTCGGAGTCCCGCTACCATATACGATAACGAACTACGCTTCTATCACGATATTTATAAGGGTTTCCATAAGGGTTTTAACTGTCAGTACTACATTAGGTAGTCCGACTATGAACTTGGCAAGAGTCCTTATTATCTTAGTGAACTTCTTATCTTAACATCGCATCATCTCTGAGGTTTATAACGCTTGGCTCTGATACCATTTCTGTAACACCCCCAAATCCGGGGCGGGGATCTGGGTTGTCACGAGTTCTATTTCCATTAATAACACCCAATCTTAATAAGCAACCAACTACTGCGTACTGTGACCCCACAATAAACACACACACCACAAGTTATAGTCTCAGAGATGAACATCCAATAATAACACAAGTCATTTTATTCCAAAATTATAAGCCATTACACCTCAAAAGGGTTTCTGAATAAATTTACATTTTCTTTGCCATTATTACAATTCATAAATATACATAAGTCTGGTACATCAAAAGTTGAAATCCTAGCCTATTGGTAGTTCCTACCTCAGCTACAGCGACATCAACGCCTATAGAAAACTGCGGAACGTTTCCTATCCGCTCGCGAATTGGGAGCTTGGTCCTGTTCATCTTGTCTATCTGATGTTGTGTGATGAAAGAAGAAAGCAAGGGTGAGCAACAAACCCACCGAAATTATATGTATAATAATTTACAATATATGAGCATTCTCATAGTACTCAAGAAAGTCTTGGTCAAGAAGAAATGAACCAAGTTGATATCTTAACGCGATCAAGTCGCAAAATATTCAGTATATACATATATACTTTTCAAAATCTTTGAAATACTCTGCCATGCATAATACACACATAGTTCCAGTTTATAACTATATAAAAATATCATTGCAAGGTGATCTCATATATCTACCCTTGTCTCAACGTTTTTTTCTGAAAATCTTTGACATGCATAAGATAATCATTTACTAGATATAAGTTTAAAAGATGAAGTTATAAGATACTCCAATATACTTATATCTTTTCCAAATACTACTTGAACTACCACCGTTCAAGTTATAATCAGTTTCAAAAGTTCATCACACTGATGAGACTACAAGATAAGACTTGAATAGATTCAATCTTTGAAATATCATTGAATGAAATGAAGTTACGAGATACTTCATTAAGTCCCGATATATATATATATTCATATATATCTCCCATACATTTCCTGAAAACCTCTGTCATGTAAAGTATGAACAGAGTTTCAATATCCAATGAATTTGGAAAGAAAAGAATTTTGGCATAAACCCGATATCTTGCTGATCAGGCAAAGATACCAATAAGTAACCTTTTCTACTATAGATGGATGAATTCCTCGCCGGTCATCACCCTGGCCGCATTAGGACCTTGTGCTGGACCGCCACCCGGCCTCTTACGCGTTGATGGACTGCCACCCAACCACTTACACTTTGATAGACATACCCCGGCCTGTCGCTTATGCCGACTCAATTAGATGGGCTTACTTCCCGAACGTTGGGTAAGTAATCAATTCATTTGTCAAAACAACAACCTCGTTGTGAATATAAAATACACCACAGAGCCGGATCCCTCAGGTTTTGAGCGAGTATTTAAATCCCCTTCGAAAGGAGGATCTTAAATATAAAAATGAGTTTTGGGATCCGCCCTAACTTTTAAAAATCATTTTGAAGACTCGAAAACATTTTTAAGAATGTTTGGAGTAATGTTGATTTAATAAAATAAATCAGTCCCAATATATTTAGAAAATATCTGAATATTATTATTTAAATAATATTCCCATAAAGAATAATCTTTATAAAAATAATTGAAGTAGAAGTTTTAAAACTCATACTTGAAATGAATATTAATAACCAAAGATATACTTATACGAAAGTATGATCTTTATTTGAATAATCGAAAATAAGTTTAATTATCGAAACGTTATTCTTTAATAAAATAAAGAATATTATTTAGTAAATAAGTGGAGTCATAAGTCCTCGAATGAATATTCAAAATAATATTCATTAAATAGAATAAACATAGTCGTAAGTCCTCGAATGAATATTCAAAATAATATTCATTAAATAAAATAAACGGAGTCATAAGTCCTCGAATGAATATTCAAAATAATATTCATTAATAAAAATAAAGTTATCGAATAAACCTTATTTGATTAATAGTTTTGAAAACTATATCAATATATATATATATTTATATTATACTCGGGAACATCGACTCCCGGTTTAGAAAATGTTCACCGTTGGGTCCCTTATACTAAGGGTATACGCAACTACTGCTTATCTCTAGCATAGGTATTATGCAACTTATAAGCATTTGAATCAACAATTAGATATCAAGATTACGAAACAGACATGCATATATACCATATCAGCATGCTCCAATATATCGCAAAATTTGCTAATAACAATTATGCACTTTTCACAAGATAATGCATATACATATATTTACATCACAACAACAGTATAACGGGTAGAAAACTTGCCTGAGTGTTCCCGGATATACTTAAGCTTAGAGTGGGTCCGATAATCTATGAACAATATATAAGTTGGAATTAAACCAAAGTCGCTTAAGAAACTAGGCTTTAACCAATTAGACTCCAACGTTCGCTTTTGCGCTTAACGATTCACTTAAGTCGCTCGAGTACCCTCGGCTCCATCATTTTTAATAAATTAACTATTAAGAATTTTATGGTGATTCTTTCGCGAGTACCCTACCAACTGCTTAATCCACTTTACATAATTGTTTCATACTCCAATTAGTCATTTAAGGGCCTTAACCAGGGTTTCAAAGTAAGGCGAGGGGTAATAGTTCGTTCGCGAAACGCCGTTACTTAAAACGGACGTTTCTCTTAAACCGTACATCGGATTCAAGCGAACCACATATCAAAACGAAGCTTACAACATAATCTAACTAAACATGGAAAAGTCACCGATTCAATAGTTAGCTCTCTGTCCCGAACACTAAGAACAAGCAGTTGTATGAAATTGGGCATTACGACGACTATGTTTACACGATTACCAATTTTAGACCACTCCAAACAACCACCATTCAACTCACAACCAACAATACAACCAACCCTCATCCAAACCTTACTACATCAGTCCCCAAACCTCAAGATTTTCCAATTTATACAACCCCACACATGAACCACTAGCTATACTTAAGTTTCATTAACTATAAACAAGATTTCAACATCCAAATCACTACAAATCCAATCCAAACTCTAAACACACAAGCATCATGCTTCTCATTTACTATAACCATCAAAACCATCATAATACTCAAAGTAAAGTTAGGGTTTGGAGGTGTTATACCTTCCTTGGAGTGATTAGTGTAGCTAGGAAGTCTTAGGGAGCCTCCTACAAGCTTGATCTTTCCAAAGAAATCAAGAACACAAAGTTAGGTTTTGAAGTTTCTAAAAGTCAGATTGAAAGAACTGTCAAAACGAGGGTCTTACCTTGCTTATTTGGACGAGACTTGTAAACAAGAGTTGTAGGACATCTCAATACCTTTCCAAAGAGCTATAGAACATACTATTTGAATGAGTATTGAAGGAGATTTGGTAGTTTGAAGTTGCTGCTCTGGTTTTGGCCGAGAGCTTTTGTTCTTGGAAAGCAAAAGTCAACTTCTAATTTGTGTTTTGTGATTTATTTTGCCTTGGCTTGGTTGCTACCTTTTATTTGTTAATTAAATTGTTACCATGGTAAAAATTGTGTGGCTCACAATCAACCAACCAATCCTTCCCACTTTGTCATGCTCATGTCATCTGTTTATGTCATCTTGTTACACTTGTCTTCCTCTTGTTGGTCTGATGACATCATCGTCCATTAACCTCTTTAATTAACCCCTAATTACTTGGCTAATGACCACTGATCTATTATACAGTTCGCTTAACTTTCGTTCTCGTTTATCATTTGAGGGATCATACCCGGGATCTTATTACTTGGGTTCCCCTAAACCTTTCTCAATATTTTATATTCCATTTATGATCCTCTCTTATAATCCTTGAATTAAATCCTTTTAATCATGTTACCTTATACTCAATTCTTTCGGTATCTGATGGATTTTCGGGAAAAATCAAAGTGTTCGAATTTGGATTCTGACGATCTTTACATACACTTATTTACTTTATGGAATACTAATACGATCTTAGAATATCCATAACAGTACTCCTATATAGCGTGGTCTGATAATTTTCCTTAATCAGCTTCATCAGCAAAAGTTACTATTCATCCGTGTTTCAAAAATTCCCAAAATTGGGGTTATTACATATGGCAAGATCAATCTTGGGAATGTCATCATTGAATCAGTAGCTCTTGTCTGAGTACTTAAACACAATCTGTTGAGTATAAGTCAAATCTGTGACAGAGGTTATCATGTGGATTTCTTTGAAGAACACTGTGAAGTCATAAGTAATTCTACAGGAAAAGTGGTTCTGAAAGGATACATGCATGGTAACATTTATGAAGCCAGACTTTTAACAAATTCTGATGGTTCTGCAATCTGTCTGTTAAGTAGAGCATCAATTGAAGAAAGCTGGAATTGGCACAAGAAACTCTCTTATTTAAATTTCAACAATATAAATGAGCTTTTAAAGAAAGATCTTGTGAGAGGACTGCCAAAAACAGTATTTGCTCCTGATGGCCATTGTGATTCATGTCAGAAGGCAAAACAAAGAAAATCTTCTTTCAAGAGCAAAACTGAGTCATCAATTCTCGAGCCTTATCACCTACTGCATGTTGATCTATTTGGTCCAGTCAATGTCATGTCTATTGCAAAGAAGAAATATGCTATGGTTATAGTGGATGAGTTCACAAGATACACTTGGGTGTATTTAT
Organism: Apium graveolens; assembly: GCF_009905375.1. Taxonomy (NCBI): domain Eukaryota; kingdom Viridiplantae; phylum Streptophyta; class Magnoliopsida; order Apiales; family Apiaceae; genus Apium; species Apium graveolens. The sequence goes on from NC_133655.1 coordinate 206,838,465, forward strand.
TGCACATGAAGACTGAAACAACATCTACTCTAACTGATCATGTCAAACAACTAGATAAATTGATCAAAGATTCTGTTAAAATTATAAGGAGTGATAATGGCACTGAGTTTAAGAATTCAATCATGGAAGAGTTCTGCAAAGATCATGGAATCAAACAGGAATTTTATGCACCTGGAACTCCACAGCCAAATGGAGTTGTAGAAAGAAAGAACATGACTCTCATTGATGCTGCACAAATAATGCTTGATGAAGCAAAGCTGCCAACCTATTTTTGGGCTGAAGCTGTGCAGACGGCTTGTTTTACACAGAATGCTACACTTATAAACAAGCATGGAAAAATACCATATGAAATGGTGAAGAAGAAGAAGCCAAATCTGAAATACTTTCATGTATTTGGTTGCAAGTGTTTTGTTCTTAAGACTCATCCTGAACAGCTGTCAAAATTTGATCTAAAAGCTGATGAAGAGTTGTCATGGAATCTATCAATGTCTCTTTTGATGATAAGAAGATTACTGGACTTGAAGATTTCGATGATCACGATCAGCTGAGATTTGAGAATGAAGATTTAATTTCTGAATCTGGAAATTCTGATGACTTAAATCCTGATCCTGTAAGTTCTGATGGATTAAGTTCTGATGTCGTTGAAACTGTGGTAACAACTCCAAAGGAAAATGCACCTATCTAGGGGGAGCAAGCTGAAGAACCTACCACATCTCAATATTCTCGAGAAGCATCGGAACCTGTCACTGGCTCTTCAAGTTCTAATTCGTCTAGTTCTGATAAACTAAATTCTGATAATTCTAGAAGCTCTGATTCAAATTCTGAAGTCTTAGAGAGCATAACTACAGGGGGAGCATCAGAAGATGCTGATGGAGACAGCATGGATCATGGGGCAGGATCCAGTTCTAGAGATCAACTTCCATCTGCAAGGAAGTGGACTAAAGCACATACACCTGGTTTAATCATTGGAGATCCTGAAGCAGGTGTCAGAACTAGAACTGCAACTTCAAATGAATGTCTCTATCATTCTTTTCTATCTCAGACTGAACCAAAGAAAGTGGAAGAAGCTCTTCAAGATGCTGATTGGGTGCAAGCAATGCAGGAAGAGTTAAATGAATTTGAAAGAAATAAAGTCTGGACCCTAGTGCCAAGACCAAAGAATAGATCAATTGTTGGTACAAAATGGGTGTTCAGAAACAAAACTGACAGTGATGGCATAATTACAAGGAATAAAGCAAGACTGGTTGCTAAAGGCTACTCTCAACAGGAGGGTATTGATTATGAAGAAACATTTGCACCAGTTGCTAGATTAGAAGCCATAAGGATCTTTTTGGCTTATGTTGCTCACAAGAATTTTAAAGTCTTTCAAATGGATGTGAAAAGTGCTTTTCTCAATGGAGAATCGGAAGAAGAGGTATATGTTGAACAACCTCCAGGCTTTGTAGATCCCAAATTTCCCAATCATGTCTACAGGCTTGACAAAGCACTTTATGGCCTTAAGCAAGCTCCAAGAGCATGGTATGAGACTTTAGCTCAATTCCTTCTGGAAAGTGGATTTCACAGAGGTACAATTGACAAGACTTTATTCTACCTCAACCATGGAAAGGACTTACTTTTGGTACAGATATATGTTGATGATATCATATTTGGTTCTACTAATTCCAAACTGTGTAAGAAGTTTGCAAAGCTAATGCAGTCAAGATGTCAAATGAGTATGATGGGAGAACTCAGCTATTTTCTGGGCCTTCAAGTCAAGAAAATTGAAGAAGGCACTTTTATCTGTCAATCCAAGTATACCGGAAATTTACTGAAGAAATTTGGAATACAAGATTGTTCAACTGCATCCACTCCCATGGCCACTACAACCAAGTTAGATAAGGATACTGGTAAATCAGTAGATATTACTAACTACAGAGGTATGATTGGCTCATTACTCTATCTAACTGCAAGTAGACCCGATATCATGTATGCTACCTGTCTTTGTGCAAGATTTCAGGCTGATCCAAGAGAACCTCACTTATTAGCTGTGAAAAGAATTTTCAAGTACCTTAAGGGTACAGCTGATCTAGTGTAACACCCCCAGATCCGGGGTCGAGGATCCGGGTCGTCACGGTCTTTCTTTCCACAATATCACTTCACTTAATTAATAATAATAACCTTATGCTGTGACCCCACACTAACACACACCACAACCCGTTATAGTCTCAGAGATGAAATTTAAATAAGTACAAGTCTTTGAATCCACAATTTAAAAGTTATTACAACCCAAAATGATTACTTGATAAATTTACAGTTAATTGCCATTATCTGCCACAAGTTATAATTATACATAATTGATTCTCAAAAGTAGATGGTCTGATCTACAATAGATCTACCTCTGCAGCTATAGCAGCTACAACATCAACGGGAAGACGCGGGACGCTTCCCACGCGCTTGCGCTGGGTCTGCTGGAGTCTGGCCATCTTTCCTAACTGTTGTTGTGTGATGAAGAAATAAAGCAAGGGTGAGCAGCAAGCCCACCAAAATAATATGTATAATGATTTACAATATATGAGCCTACTCATAATACTCATGAAAGTCTTGGTCAAAAGAAATGAACCAAGTTTGATATCTTAATGCGATGAAGTCGCAAAATATTCAGTATATATACATATATACTTTTCAAAATATTGGAAGTCCTCTTCCATGCGTAATATACACAAAGTCCCAGTGTATAACTGTATAAAAAATATCGTTGCAAGGTGATCTCATATATCTAACCTTGTTTCAACGTTTTTCTGAAAATCTTTGTCATTCCTAAGACAATTATTAATTAGATATAAGTTTAAAAGATGAGGTTACCAAATACCCCAATATACTTATATCTTTCCCAATACTACTTGAACTACCACCGTTCAAGTTATAATCAGTTTCAAAAGTTCATCACATAGATGAGACTACAAGACAAGATTTGAATAGATTCAATCTTTGAAATATTATTGAATGAAATAAAGTTACGAGATACTTTATTTAGTCCCGATATATATCTATCCACATATATATATCTCTTAAACATTTCCTGAAACCTCTGTTATGTAAAGTATGAACAGAGTTTGAAACATCCAATGAATTTTGGAAAGGAAAAGAAAACCTTTGGCATAAACCAGATATCTTGCTGATCAGGCAAAGATACCCATAAGTAACCTTTTCTACTAGTAGATGGACGAATTCCCCACTGGTCATCACCCTGGTCATAATTAGGACCTTATGCTGGACTGCCACTCAGCCACTTATGCATTTGATGGACTCCCACTGAGCCACTTACACTATCATGGACGCCCACTGAGCCCATGTTGCTTATGCCGACTCAATAGATGGACTTACTTCCCGAACGTTGGGCAAGTAATCAAGATGTTTTCTCAAAACAGCAACCTCGTTGCGAATGTAAAATACACCACTGAGCCGGATCCCCCAGGTTTTGAACGAGTATTTAAATCCCCTTTAAAAGGAAGATCTTAAATATAAAAATGAGTTTTGGGATCCGCTCTAACTTTTAAAAATCATTTTGAAGACTCGAAAACACTTTAAAGAGTGTTTGGAGTAAAGCTGATTTAATGAAGTAAATCAGTCCCCAGAATATTTAGAAAATGACTGAATATTATTATTTAAATAATATTCCCATAAAGAATAATCTTTTATAAAAATAATTGAAGTAGAAGTTTTAAAACTTATACTTGAAACGAGTATTAAATAACCAAATATATACTTATATGAAAGTATTATCTTTATTTGAATAATCGAAAATAAGTTTGATTATTAACACCTTATTCTTTAATAAAATAAAGAATATATCTCAGCAATTAATCGGAGTCATAGATCCTCAAATGAATATTCAAATAATATTCATTAAATAATATAAACTGAGTCATAAGTCCTCGAATGAATATTCAAATAATATTCATTAAATAAAATAAAGGAGTCATACATCCTCAAATGAATATCCAAGTAATATTCAATAAATAATATAAAGGAGTCATAAGTCCTCGAATGAATATTCAAGATAATATTCATTAAATAAAATAAAGTTATCGAATAAACCTTATTCGATTAATAGTTTTGAAAACTATAACCATATATTTATATAAATATATATATTATACTCGGGATCCTCGACTCCCGGTTTAGAAAATATTTCCACCTTTTGGGTCCCTATACTAAGGGTATATGCAAGTTACCGCTATCCTCTAGAATAGGTATTATCAACTGAATCAACAGATATATAAGGAAAGAATATGAAACAGGCATGCATATATACCATAACAGCATGCTCCAATATATCGCAAAATTTGCTAATAACAATCATGCACTATCACAAGATAATGCATATACATATATTTACATCACAACAACAGTATAACGGGTAGAAAACTTGCCTGAGCGACTGGGGGTTACGAATGGCTCGGGACGAGTCTGGTAACCTATAAGCAACAAGTTGGAATTAAACCAAAGTCACTTGTAAATCTATAATTTAACTAACTTAGACTCTAACGCTCGTTTTGCGCTCACTGATTCGCTTAAGTCACTCGGGTACCCTCGGCTCCACCATTTTTAATAATTTAACCTTTACGAGTTTTAAGGCGATTCCTTCGCGAGTGTCTTACCAACTGCCTAACACACTTACCATAAATGTTTCATACTTCAATTAGTCCTTTTTGGTCTTTAACCTATGTTTCAAAGTAAGGCGAGGGGAAATGTTTCGTTCGCGAAACGCCGTTACTTGAAACGGTCGTTTCTCCTAAACCATGCATCGGAATCGAACGAACTACATATCAAAACGAAGCTCGTAACATGAGCTACCTAAACATGGCAGTGGTCACAATCTAGCAGGGGGTCCTCGGGTCCTAATGTTATGCACAAAACAGTCTAAAGAAAATCAGACGTTACGACGGCTATGTTTACGCGATTACCAATGTTTATACCACTCCAATTCTTTACCAATTCACTACAAACCACCCAACCATCGTCAATACCTCAAACACAACTTATATCAAGGCAAAGTCAGTCCATAATCTCAAGGTTTTCCAACTTATTCAACCACAAACATGATCTACTAACCATAACTTAAGATTCATTAACCATTAACCAAGATTCATATCCAAAATCACCACAAATCCAACCAAACTATCTAACATACATGGATCTTGCTATACATACATGGATATTTCTATATATACATTAATCCATCCATGAACTCATCAAAACTCAAAGTTCAAACTATAAGTTAAAGGTGAAAGTTGTTTATACCTCCTTGAAGCTTCCTAACACAACCCAAGAGCTTTGAATGCCTAAAAGAACCTTGATCCTTGCTTGTATAACCTTAATCTTTCATAAAAATTCAAGAAAACTAAAGTTATTTCTTGAAGGTTACTATTCACCATCTTCTTCCTTGATTTATAGAAAAAGATTGGCTTGGAATTAGAAGCTTAAACTTATAGGAAGTATGTAACTATCCATGGGGAAGCTTAGATAATTACCTTGCTAAATAGTAAGTGGTGGAGCTTGGATCTTCAGATTTTAAGAAAACCACCCGAGAGCTTCATGAACAAAGCCTTGGTTGCTTTTGATTTTTGATGAAAATGATTTTTGCTTGGCTTGGTTGCTTGGTTTTTGTGCTTGCTTTAGTCAATTACCTTCTTGCCCTTGAATTTGTGTGGTTCTCATTCAACCACACCTCCTTCCTTCCCATGTCATGCTTATATCATCCTCATGATGTCATTCTCCCTTCCTTGTCCTCTTTCTATTGGTTGGATGACATCATTCCCACTAATCCCTTTGATTAACTTCCTAATCGTTTGCCTAATGACCGCTGATCTGTTATACGGTTCGCTTAACTTTCGTTCTCGTTTATCGTTTGAAGGATCATACCCGGGATCTTATTACTTAGGTTCCCTTATCCTTTCTCAATACATTATATTCCTTTTTATGATCCTCTATTATAATCCTTTAATTTAAATCCTTTTTATCCTGTTACCTTATACTCAATTCTCTTCGTATCTTGTAGATTTCCGGGAAAAACCAAAGTGTTCGGAATTGGATTCTGACGATCTTTACATACACTTATATACCACATAGAGTACTAATAATATCCCATAAGATCAATAACAGAACCCCTACATAGCGTGGCATGAAAAGTTTTCTCGTTCAGCAAAAACACTATTCATAAGGGTTTCAAAATTTCTCAAAAATTGGGGTTATTACATCTAGGATTGTGGTATACTAGGGAATTAGATTTTAAGCTAATTGGTTACTCAGATGCAGATTTTGCAGGATACAAAATAGACAGGAAAAGTACTAGTGGAAGCTGCCAATTTCTTGGAGGCAGATTGGTTTCTTGGTTTAGCAAGAAACAAAAGTCAATTTTCACATCAACTACAAAAGCAGAATATATTGCTGCAGGAAGCTGTTGTGCACAGATTCTTTGGATGAAGAATCAGTTACTGGATTATGGGTTGGAATTTTCTAAAATCCCTATTTACTATGATAATCAAAGTGTTATTGCTATGACAGGTAATCCAGTTCAACACTCAATGACAAAGCACATCAACATTATGTACCATTTCATAAGGGAACATGTGGATGAAGGTATAGTGGAATTGCATTTTGTTCCAACAGATCAACAACTAGCAGGTATTTTCACAAAACCACTATGTGAAGCTACTTTTATAAGATTGGTAAATGAACTTGGAATGGTTTCAGATTCTTTCTCTAAATCTGCTTAGTTTTTGTTCTCATGCATCAGACTTTATGATCAGTGTTTACAGATTGCATTATCTATATGTAATCTGTGCTTAATTTGAAAATTCATTAAATGCTGATTGTTATCTGATGTGGATTTATATACTCTAATAAGTGTTTTGAATTTTCTGTGACTATTCAATCCAATGAGGATAACTGTGCTAGATGCTGACCTAGTAGTCTTTAACATACTAGAAATCCCATGTTTGAATTAGTTGTTTATGTGGAAACTCATTAACACAAGCAGATTCCGATATTGAGCTTAGTCAAGTTTACTTTGTGTATCTTATTACTAAGTCACAAACTAGATTCTTGTTTCTTATCTGTCAAATTCTGATGTCAGTAAATCTTAAGAATGAACTAAGTGTTGATAAGCCTCATTTATCAAAAGAAAAGAAAAGAATAAAAGTCAGGTACTCCTTTGAGATCTAGAGTAAAAATATGGAAGGGAAGACCCAAGTGCATTTCTGGTATTAAGTAATATGCATTAGAAAAGCAAAAAGAAATTATTGGTGATTTTTCACACTTTATGATTACTGGAGAAATACTCTGATTATAACATAAATTCTGATAAGCAGTCGTGACTCACTTACACTGAGAAGCCACTGTAAAAAGGAATTTCAAAAGATGCATAAAATGAGCATAAACAGTTGACATGGACTCTTGCATAAATTTGTTCTATGGTAGACATCATGACTGATGACAAATTTTAAGCATTTTTCAGAGTTATGCCTTATTTCTAAGATGTACTGAAGTTTATCAGACTTTAATCTTTATCTGATATTTTGCTGAATGCACACACTTTCACTCCATATGAATGATGAAAATTACTGTGGTGATTAAGTTGTTTTGGACAAACAGTTAAGTATTATTTGCATAAATTTTGAGGACAAATTCTGATGGAAGTTCTGGTGATTAAACTCTGAAGAAAACAAGTCAGTATTTGTATGAAGAATCACAGAAAAAGATATTCACTTTTTGAGTACAGAAGCCATGTTCTGATGACTGTTAAAATCTTATATAAGTTAAGTTCTGATATTAAATCCTGATGGAATCCTTGATGCTTACGTGGCATTTTTCTTTACTTGACTTATTTGTGGCAAAATCTGAAACAGTCATATTTAAATCAGAATAATTTTGGGTGAGATAAAAATAGTCATAATCATTATGGGTTAGTGGTTAACGTGTAGGTCTTGAAAACCTACATGTGCACAGTAATTGTTAATTATTTCCCGTGCCCATTAACTCTTGCTTTAGATCTTTTACTGACTGTTATTATTATACATCAGTCTAGGGAGTTGAGGGATCATTATTTTTACTTGTAATTGTTAAAAAGTCCTCGCGTCCCTTGGTATTCTATTGGCTATTTAAACCAACTATTCATCCCAGCCAATAAATCTTCCATTTTCTCACAAACTCGCTCTCTTTTCATTCTCATCAAACAAAAACATGGTTCGTTTCAACTTGTTCCTAAACTATGAAACTTTCAATATCGAGTTGAGTTGTGATGATTGGCAACATGAGTGGCATGTCACCGCCATTCCTGAAGAACTCTTGAACTCAGTTCCACAAGAGGTTCACACATACCTATTGTTCTTTTCGATGGACTACCACCTCCATCTTGATCGTTTGGAAGAGAAAAGGAGAGAAGCTCTCCGTCAGCAAGAACGGATCATCTGTCTTGCAGTGCTCTTTGTCAGCAGCAGAATGAGCTAGTCGATAGGTTTTCTTAGACTAGGACTAAGGCTGTTGATGTTAAGATTCTTAGACTAGGACTATCTTGTACTTTTTGCATGTAATTGATAAATTTCATGAAATGTACTCATCTGATATATTAATGAAATTTCCTTTAATTGCAAGATTTGGTCTTTGTTTCTCAAATTATATGACTGTGCATGTTTTAATTGCAATTTCTTAATCTTTACTTCATCGATTTTTAACTTTATCCTATGATGAATGTTTTGATTAAATTTTGTTGATTTGAGGAAATAATTGAAGCATGAGTTCATGCATCTGAACCTGTGATAATTGAAACTGAGAATGTTACTTCTCAGAAAGAAACAGCAACTCAAAGTTCTGATACTTTGTAAAGGAAATCAGTAAATTCTGATGCTGCTGAAGGAACTCCTTCATTGGCAAGGAGATTGAAGAAAATGAAGGCTAAGAGGTATTTGGCTAAGGCTATATCAGAAGATACTGAAGAAGCTGAGGAAGGGGATCAGGAATCTCTGATCTCACAAGAACCAATTATCATGGAAGCCCTTCCAGCTCAAGCCAAAGACACTATTAATGACACAGTTGTTACCCCTACTGTCTCTCCTATTAAAGTGACAGATGATGCTAAAGAACAAACTGATAATTCTGAAATAGATATTCGTAATTTGAATATACCTGAAGTTCTTTATCTGGAAGCTCCATCTACATCAAAGACACCAGCTCTGGAGATAAATTCTACTGATCAGAATTTAGATGATGTTATTCCTGAATCTCCAGTTGCTTCACACACTGTTGAGCTATCAGAACAGAATGAGTCTTCCTCAAGTTCTGATGACAGTGTTTCTGTTGAGACTCCGGTACCTACATCAAGTCTCCAAAGGCTGAAACAATTCTTAAACCAAGGGCAAATTATCCAAAATCATCTTTGAAGAACCCCTTGGATACTGTGTATGAGACACCCAAGCCTGATGAGAAGAAGCTTCTGTCAAGATCAATTGTCTTCTATAAAGATCCAGCTGATTCATCTTCAAAAAGGAGAATTGCTAAGATATTCAGAAATGGAAAGGAAATTTGTGTGGTAGCTGGACATCCACAATTTGCTCAAGCAAAGAGAGAAGAAAAAGCCAGATTGAAGCAGGAAAAGAAGCAAGCTGCTCTAGATGCAAAGAAGACTAAACAAAAGAAAGAGCAGATTGCTATCTTGGCCAAGCTACAGGCTCTGAATTCATCTCAACAAATTCCCTCTCAACCATCTGAAGCTGCTGAATCAAAGAAGAAAATTGAAGAACAGAAGAAATCCCCAAGGAAGAAAGAATTGGCTAGAAGAACAAAAAGGAAACTGGATATTGTTGACAAGGAATTGGAAGATCAATTTCCTAAGGTACCCACACCAGCTTCAACTCAAGCATCAAAGCCCTCTGTTGTATTTGAAGACATAAGGGTGGTGGATCCCTACAGGAATATTCATGGTGAACCTATTGTGCCAAAGGATGAGCCAATAGAGTGGGATAACATACCAATTCCTAACTTCAGCTTACCAATCCTTAGCAATCCAAAAGGACAGAGTCAAGGGCAGTCAAGAAAGTGAAGCTGTCACCTCTCAAATCCAAATCAGTAGTTAAAGCTCAACCCAAAGTCAACAGGGGATACTACTTGTACTTGTGTGAGATCAAAGAATTTTCAAATCTAAATCTTTATCTGGATGAACTGGATGAAGTGAGGGGAATTGATGCATACAGGAACCTACCTGAAAGGTTATTGTTCAAGTATAAAGAAGGAAGGGAGATTCATTGGCCACTTTACATGATTCTTCAAGAGAGCCAAGCTGTACTAATTAAAGTTTATTCATCCTTCAAGAAGAACTTTGGGTTCAATGTAATTGCAAGAAGACTAGTATTGAAGAAGATTGAAGAACTAAGGAGTATTAGAGCTAAAGATGCACTCCCAAAGACTCTAATCATCCCATACACAGGGAGAAGAGCGCATCTAAGGCCCTACTGGCTGATGGAGTTCATGGATGACAAAGGTGTGAGAAGATTCTTCAGATTAGAAGACCAATTGAGTATCTCTATCAATGAGACTCTATTGGAAATGGAAGAAAAGCTAGATCTCTCAGAATCTGATGAACTGGAATTCCACAGGCAGCTCTAAAATCAGATTGATGAAAACAACAGAAAGCTTGGAAGAAGAACCAGACCTTCAAGAAACTAGGAAAATCTGCTCAGGCTAGAGGAGCATCTTGAAAATGACTGTGAGACAAACCTTGTACATTTTGATTAATTGAAGCACTTTCAGTATTATCTACTTATCTTTAAAGCTGTATGTTTAGGATGTTTTTTTATCATCAAGTATCTCTTAATTTATGGCTACAGTTCCAGTAGACATAAATTGGGGGAGATTTTTGTGCATATGTTGTGTACTTGATGATTTCATAAACAAAACATCTAAGTGGATTTTACTTAGCGAAATTATGTAGCACTTGACGGATAAGAATTATTGTGACGGCCTCAACCCCGGGGTCAAGGGTTGACGTCACTAAACACAATTACCAAAAACAAAATATAAACAATAGAATTATTATTAAAATATACTAACTTGACCCCGAGCCAAGATCCGATCCAGGTTCAAGTATAATTCAGGTTCTCAATATTACAAACTCTTTATTCAACATCTCACACACTCTAACTTTATTCAGCAACTCCTCAGACCTCATGGCCTGATACAAACTACCTCAGAGGAGCCGGGTCCAGTAGGGACGGGAACATAGGTCGGTTTAACTGATCTTCTAGGCATCTGCGAGATATACATAACAGTTTGCAAAGGTGAGCATAATCGCTCAGCAGTACCAAAATATAAATAACAGAATAAAACAGTAATGTAACAATAATAGGAACAGAACTGTAATCATGATATCAACATTATGCAACAAAATCAGAGAAAACTGGATATCACTAACTAGCATGCTTCATCAAAACAACATAGCAGTGTGCTGTAAAAACACCAGAGTCCAAATTTTAGCATGCTAGTCATACTTATAAAATTAATGTATCAATTATTCGTACCCTTACGGGTATCACAAAACCAAATCAGATACGTAACGGATATGTGAAGACAGCTGATCAGGCTATCAACACCAGACGGCTCCAACTGCCATCTCATTTATGGCTCCAACTGCCATCTCATTTACCTGTTCCGGAACTCAGAGACTAGCTAGGTCTCTGACCTGCTGGACTAATCGGTTATACAGTGCGCACAACCGAATTAGCCTCTTACACCACCTCAATAGGCCTACTCTGGCCCCAACGTATCCCATATCTGATCGTTTTAATCCAGTTTTCAAAATCATCACTTTTACCTATCTCTTTAAAAATCAATTCTGACACAGCACACTATTCAAATCCTCTTTTCATTCAAATCACATTTAGAGATAGGTGTTTTTAGAAGTTACTTTTCCCCAAAACATAATTTTAACAGCATTTTCAAATACGGGGGATACGTAACTTAAAACATTTATGTTCCATTACGAAAGTAAAATATTTAGTTATTCACATATACTGAACCATAAAAGAATTGTCAGGGTACTTGCCTTGCAACGCTTTACAAAATCCTAAGTAGCTTTCACGCTGACTTTAATCCTGGGAGAACTCGATCGGAATCTACAAATACAGAATACCCTAATCAGGTACACCGACATGCTTGATATCCTCAAATTCTAACAACTCAATCCGATAGACTGACTCGTATCATTATTATACACATAAACACGTAATCACATATCCCGAACATAAATAGGGATAACACGTAGAATATAATTATGTACATTTACAATATATTTTTAGAAAAATTTTGGCAGCACCTTATTTGTTTATAAAACTACCCGTCGATTACGATCGACGTCAATAATCAAAACAATCGACAATATTACTCCACCATTTATACAACATACTTCCCAACACCAATCAAAATTAATTATTTAAGTCCGAAAAATATTTTACATAATCATTTTATTTATTTATAAAATTTAGGACTCAGAACATCGTCATCACCGTCCACCGTCGACTCGTTTTAAAACTCATTGTCGACGGCGATAAAATTTACGGGTTCTCATAAATTTCGGGCATCCTACGTAAATTCCATCGATACAAATAATTTCCCGCATATAATATATTTTTATTCACGAATATTAGTCATATAATTTAATTGCAGAAAATTAAATTAAATCAAATTTCAAGACCAACAGAACCCAAGTCACGCAACTGAAACATCACCACCAACATCACACACGCGAAGCACTCGCACACCCACTGCATACACACACAACTCACACACACGCACAAACACTACACACACATAAACACATGGTACACACACAATACACACCAACGAGCATACACACCCACCACCGTCGCCTCACCGGCGAACCGGCGGCAAGAGGCGGCCGGAAACGGAAGAAAAACGGCAGTCCAACTTACCGAAATACGAGGACAACCGGGAAAAGAAAGAGAAGGACGAGGGTGAGAAACGAAAGAGGGAGGGGTAGAGATTTAGGGAGAGATGTGACAGATTGTGCAGGAGAAAAAAAAAGAAGACAGCCGAGAGATAGACAATGGGGTAAAAAATTAAAGAACATAAAATGTTCTCTAAGGAAATTAAGGTGCAACCACGTTTCTGATAATTGAAAAGAAGCTGACACGTGTCTGCAATATTAACAGAATTATAACACGTAGCAATAAGAATTGGCACGAACTCCCCGCGACCCGGTTTCTGTCCCGAATTTCGAAATTAACGGAATAAGGTGCGAATAAAACAACCTCCGAAAATTACGAAAATAATTTTAAAATATTATAAATACCTCGAAGTAAATAAAAATGTAACTTTCGAAATTTTAAACCAATTTTTAAAACATAATTTATACCCGCTTTTAACAAATAAACGAATCAACGCGCGGGTAAAATAAATCTCAAAAATTCCTGAAATAATTTTAAAATTCTCAGAATAATACGAACTTAATAAAATATAATTTTTCATAATTTTTAAATATTTCCATAATTAAATATAGATTTTAGCATTAAACTCACTCAGAAAATCATTTAAAAATAAATAATTGATGAAATGTTGATTTCTCAATTTTAGAAAGTCCTAAAAATAATTATTGAAATTATAAAATTAGAAATCTAATTTTAAAGATAACCCAAATATTTATGGAATTAAAACTACAATAAAATCACTTTTGCAAGCGAAATAAAATCATATAACTCACCAATAAATCACACAATTCCAATCCCACATATCAACAAATCATAAATAATTAAATATCAATCAGTAACCGCTGCCAAAATTAATAAACACATTTTATTTATTTGCTTAAACCGCTATTACATTTCCAAATAAAGTAAAATAAATACACGAGTCATTATATCCTTTCCCCCTTAAAAAGATTCTGTCCTCAGAATCTGACTTAATTAAAAAGATGAGGATATTTATCAAGCATGTCTGACTCTATTTCCCAAGTAGACTCTTCTACTCGAGGATTTCTCCACAAAACTTTTACTATAGGAATCGATTTATTCCTAAGGACTCGTTCCTTACGATCTAGGATTTGGACCGGTTGTTTCACATAGGACAAATCTGGTTGAAGCTCAATCGGTTCGTATTCTATGACTTGATTCGAATTAGGGACATAGGGCTTCAACATAGACACGTGGAACACATTATGAATGTGCTGCCACTGCGGTGGTAACGCTATCTCATAAGCGACCTTTCCCACTTTCTTCAAAACCTCAAAGGGTCCTATGAATCTAGGGCTAAGTTTACCCTTCTGACCAAATCGTACTAACCCTTTCCAAGGTGATACTTTTAGTAACACCAGAGCTCCTATCTCAAAGTCCATATCTTTCCTATGCAAATCTGCATATTTTCTTTGTCTATCTTGAGCTGCTTCCAACCTTTTCCGAATCAACACTATGGCATCTTTGGTCTACTGAACCAACTCAGGACCTAACACTTTCTTTTCTCCTACCTCATCCCAATACAACGGTGACCTACACTTTCGTCCATACAAAGCTTCGTAAGGTGGCATCCCAATACTGGCATGGTAGCTGTTATTATACGAGAACTCAATCAAAGGTAGGTGCTCATCCCAATTACCTTTAAAATCTAGAACACAGACTCTTAACATATTCTTGATGGTCTGAATCGTCCTCTCACTTTGGCCATCCGTCTGAGGATGATAAGCGGTGCTCATATTCAATTTTGTTTCTAGGCACTCTTGGAATTTAGTCCAAAACCTGGAATTAAATCTCGGGTCTCGATCCGACACTATAGAAACAGGCACTCCATGTTTGGTAACTATCTCATCCAAGTATAACTTAACTAGCCTTTCCAATGAGTACCTTTCATTAATTGGAAGGAAATGCGCCGACTTAGTCAACCTATCAATGATTACCCAAATAGCATCATGATTCGCTCTCGTCTTTGGAAATCCCACCACAAAATCCATAGCAATCTCTTCTCATTTCCACTGGGGAATCTCCAAAGGTTGTAACAATCCACTCGGTCGTTGATGTTCTGCTTTCACCGTTTGACACACGTGACACTTACTTACCCAATTGGCAATATCCTTCTTCATTCCTGGCCACCAAAAATTTCTCTTCAAATCCTGGTACATCTTGGTACTACCAGGGTGGATAGAAAACCTAGAGTTATGCGCTTCCAGCAATACTTCGTTCTTCAATTCCGTTACATTAGGAATCCAAACTCTGGACGAAAATCTATACAAACCCTGACTATCTTTTTGAGTACACAACTCTTCTCCCATCAACATATCCGATTCCTGTTCCATAACTCCTTCTTGACACCTTTTGATCTTTTCCATTAATGTCGGCTGGAAAGTAACTTCATATAGTTGTTCTTGACTTTCATTAAGAACTCGAACTTCAATTTCCATTCTTTCCAAGTCTTGTGCTAATTCTTCTGCAACCTTAACCAGATTCAACCTTTCTTTCCTACTCAAGGCATCAACCACTACATTGGCTTTACCTGGGTGATAATTAATCGAACAATCATAATCCTTAATCAACTCCAACCACCTTCTCTGTCTCATGTTCAGATCTTTCTGCGTGAATATGTACTTCAGGCTCTTATGATCGGTGTAAATATCGCATTTCTCTCTATACAAGTAGCGACGCCATAATTTTAAAGCAAATACTATAGCCGCCAATTCAAGGTCATTAACTGGATATTTTTGCTCGTGAGGCTTTAGCTGTCTGGAGGCATAAGCAATCACTTTGTCATGCTGCATTAACACACAACCCAATCCTTTCAAAGAAGCATCACTATAAATTACAAAGTTTCTCGTCTCATCTGGTAATGCTAATACTAGAGCCGTCACTAATCTTTGTTTTAATTCCTGAAAACTTTCTTCACACTTTTCCGTCCAATTGAACTTCTCATTCTTCCTGGTCAACTTGGTTAATGGGGATGCAATCTTTGAGAAGTCTTTTATGAACCGTCGATCATATCCTGCTAATCCAAGGAAACTCCTTATTTCCGTTGGTGTCTTCGGTTGCTCCCACTTTGATACGGCTTCGATCTTTACTGGGTCTACCTTGATACCTTCCTTACTTATTACGTGACCAAGAAACTGTACTTCCGTCAGCCAAAACTCACACTTAGAAAACTTCGCATACAATTGCTTTTCTCTTAACTTCTGTAGGGCAGCCTGTAGATGCACTGCGTGATCTTCTGGGTTCTTCGAATATATAAGAATGTCATCAATAAATACAATAACAAACTTATCTAGATACTCCTTGTATACCCTATTCATCAAATCCATGAAAGCCGCTGGTGCATTCGTCAATCCAAACGACATCACTAGAAACTCATAATGGCCATACCTTGTTCTGAATGCAGTTTTGGGGATATCCTCAGGCTTTATCTTCAGTTGGTGGTAGCCAGATCTTAAGTCAATCTTTGAGAAATAACATGCTCCCTTAAGCTGATCAAACAAATCATCGATTCGTGGCAAGAGATACTTATTGTTTACCGTCAACTTGTTTAGCTCTCTGTAATCAATACATAATCTCATACTTCCATCCTTTTTCTTTACAAATAGCACTGGAGCACTCCACGGGGAAACACTGGGTCGAATAACTCCCTTATCCAATAATTCCTGAAGTTGTTTAGCCAATTCTTTCATTTCCATCGGGGCCATCCTATACGGAGCCTTAGAAACTGGTTCCGCTCCAGGTATCAAATTAATGGAAAACTCTATCTCTCGATCAGGTGGCAATCCTAGTAACTCTTCTGGAAAAATGTCAGGGAATTCTCTTACTATAGGGATCTCATCCAAAATAGGGGTCTCCTTCTTCGTATCCACTACATGAGCCAAGTACGCTTCACATCCTTGCCTCAGCAATCTTCTTGCTTGCATCACTGAGAGGAACTTCCTATCTTGCCTCTGCCCTTGGTAACTGATCCTTTTATTATCCGGGGTGTACATAACATCTCTCTTTTTCTTACAGTCTATATTCGCCTTATGTAAAGATAACCAATCCATGCCTAAAATAACATCAAAGTCGCCCAACTCGAAAGGTATTAAGTCAACAGGGAATATGTACCCTGAAATCTTGAGGGAACATCTAGGACAAAATTGTTTTACAGGTACTTTATCTTTATTAGCCACTTCTATGGTTAGAGATTCGTCTAAGTCTTCTAACATCAATTGCATTTTATTCACACAATTCACAGATATAAAAGATTTGGATGCTCCCGAATCAAACAAAACATTAACAGGTATGGAATTAAGAGTAAGCGTACCTGCAACCACATCAGAGTCATGAACTGGAGACTTCTGGGTCATCTTAAAAGTCCTAGCTCTCGTAGTACTGGTTGCTGGTCCTTGAGACACACTCCTTCCCGCATTACCTTGGGTCACTGACTTGCAATTCCTAGCTATGTGTCCCACTTTGCCGCAACTAAAACAAGTAACTCCTTGAATCTCAGACTTACATTCCGTGGAATAGTGACCTTTCTGCCCACACTTAAAACAATTAACATTCTCTCGGCACTGTCCACTGTGCTTTTTCCCACACATCCTACAATCAGCCACTGGCTTACTCATTATCGTCGGGGCAGAGTTAACTGAAGTAGTACCGGGTTTAACCTGGGGAAAATCCTACCTCTTGAACCTCTTATTCTTATTCCTTCCAAACCAATGCTGGAACTTCCGACTCGCTAATCCTGCTTCTGATCTAGCAGGTCCACTTTCAAATTTCCTTTTCTTCTCACCCTGCTCCTTTGCAGCTAATTTCTGATCACTTTCTATCACTAGGGCAGCCTGAACTACCGAAGTATATGTCTTGAGTTGTAAGGCTAAAACTCCACTCCTTATTTCTAGCTTCAACCCTTGTTGAAACCGCTTCGCTCGTTGAGCTTCTGAACTCACATATTCTGGTGCTATACGGGCCAACTCCGTAAACTTTTATTCCATGACACTCCTATCTCCTTGTTTCAGTTCCAAAAATTCCACTTCCATTTGACTATGGAGACAGTCCGGAAAATATTTCTCCAAAAACAATTCTGTAAATCTGGTCCATGGAACTGGACCTTCTCCTTCTAGGGCTCGCGTAGACTCCCTCCAATAATTCGAATCATTCCTTAGAAAATAACTAGCGTAATCAGTCTTTAAATTCTCACTCACCTTGGTGAGCGCAAACGCCTTTTCCATCTCCTTTAACCATATCCTGGCAGCAACAGGATCTACCTCTCCTTTAAACTCTGGGGGCTTCACCGCTTGAAAAGACTTAAAACTAACACCCTGATTTGCCCCTCTTATCTCATGCTGCTGCTGGATTTGTAATTGCTGCTGTTGGATTTGCTGTTGTTGTTGTTGTATGAGCTGCTGCTGCTGTTGTTGTTGCAATTGTTGCTGTTGGAATTGTTGTTGCTGTTGGGCCAGCTGTACAGACTGCTGACGCAACAAGTTCATCATGTCACTCACGGAAGGATCCCCCGCAGATCCGTTATTGGGTTGAGAGTTTCTCTTTGGTGGCATCTCCTGAAACATAACAGTCATATATAAGAAAATGGATTGCTCCGGCAGTTTATATTTATGCATCAGGAGAGCGTTGCCACTAAGACAATATTCTCATCCCCATTATAATTTGATCCGTCCTGAGTGAATGATTATAATCTAAAAATGCCAGCAACAGAAACAACAATAATAATAACAACAATAATAGCAACGCATAATATATAAAAACTGAACAACAAGATAAAACAGCTGAAATACAATAACCAACAGAATCCAACTAGTACAACTGAAAACCCAACTGGAAAAAAAAATACGATCCGAGTACACACCAAAATTGGCTGTCATAACAGCCTCGCCTACTACAAACTATCACAACATAATGTACATATACAAGATAAACATCTACAGAACTCCTAGAGGTCAACTCTGAGCTCTGCATCCCTCTGCTGCAACTCTGTCTAGCCACTACCACTGCCACCAATGGAACCTAGCTCAAATACTAGCCAGTTCACTAGGTCCTGATACTGCACCACTCTAAACTCTGAACTAATGAAATGGTCAACAGATCTAGCCCTCTCTACAGCCAGCTGAGTCAATGCTCGCACACGGGCTCGCACCTCAAAGGAAGGGGCAGAATTACCCTGAAATGGTGCAATAGGTACTTGGTCCAACTGAGCAGCAAACTCCGGACTCTGATCTCTGGAAGTATTCACCGCCCTATGGACATGGTAAGGGATCGATGAATAAGTCACCACTAGGGGCCACAGGAGGTATCGGAGGTCTCATCATGGAAGAACTGGGACCGCAGCCGGGAGGGAAATCCATGACAGCAGACACAGACCTACGTACCCAACGGGGACGAGGACCAGATACAAGGATGTCTCTCGACACAAAGGAAGGGACTGGGGGAGGAGGCATAGGGGTCTCCTCAGTAACAGCATTCGGGGGTCTCTCAGAATCTGAGCTATCCAAATCAGAAGGATTCTCTCGAGATGGAGAACTCGAAATCGCAATCGGCCACTGCCAACACAATAAATATACAGGCAAGACACAACCAGGTCAAGGCAATTCTATCAAAACATTTAATAGATGCCAGGGTAACACCGTCAGAACCCTCGACTGACTCTAAAGGTTTGCTCCTCTATAAGAGTTGCTGACTCACAATTAAAGACTCACGTTATCACCTACTCGACACAATCTCTAACCTAAATCAAGGACATGAACCTGTAGCTCTGAAACCAACTATGACGGCCTCAACCCCGGGTCAGGGGTTGACGTCATTAAACACAATTACCAAAAATAAAATATAAACAATAGAATTATTATTAAAATATACTAACTTGACCCGAGCCAAGATCCGATCCAGGTTCAAGTATAATTCAGGTTCTCAATATTACAAACTCTTTATTCAACATCAAACACACTCTAACTTTATTCAGCAACTCCTCAGACCTCATGGCCTGATACAAACTACCTCAGAGGAGCGGGGTCCAGTAGGGGCGGGAACATAGGTCGGTCTGACTGATCTTCTAGGCATCTGCGAGATATACATAACAGTTTGCAAGGGTGAGCATAATCGCTCAGCAGTACCAAAATATAAATAACAGAATAAAACAGTAATGTAACAATAATAGGAACATAACTGTAATCATGATATCAACATTATGCAACAAAATCATAGAAAACTGGATATCACTAATTAGCATGCTTCATCAAAACAACATAGCAGTGTGCTATAAAAACACCAGAATCTAAATTTTAGCATGCTAGTCATACTTATAAAATTACTGTATCAATTATTCGTACCCTTACGAGTATCACAAAACCAAATCAGATACGTAACGGATATGTGAAGACAGCTGATCAGGCTATCAACACCAGACGGCTCCAACTGCCATCTCATTTATGGCTCCAACTGCCATCTCATTTACCTGTTCCAGAACTCAGAGACTAGCTAGGTCTCTGACCTTCTGGACAAATCGGTTATACAGTGTGCGCAACCGAATTAGCCTCTTACGCCACCTCAATAGGCCTACTCTGGCCCCAACGTATCCCATATCTGATCGTTTTAATCCAGTTTTCAAAATCATCACTTTTACCTATCTCTTTTAAAAATCAATTCTGTCACAGCACACTATTCAAATCCTCTTTTCATTCCAATCACATTTAGAGATAGGTGTTTTCAGAAGTTACTTTTCCCCAAAACATAATTTTAACAACATTTTCAAATACGGGGGATACGTAACTTAAAACATTTATGTTCCATTACGAAAGTAAAACATTTAGTTATTCACATATACTGAACCATAAAAGAATGGTCAGGGTACTTGCCTTGCAACGCTTTACAAAATCCTAAGTAGCTTTCACGGTGACTTTAACCCTGGGAGAACTCGATCGGAATCTACAAATACAGAATACCCTAATCAGTTACACCAGCATGCTTGATATCCTCAAATTCTAACAACTCAATCCGATATACTGACTCGTATCATTATTATACACATAAACCCGTAATCACATATCCCGAACATAAATAGGGATAACACGTAGAATATAATTATGTACAGATACAATATATTTTTAGAAAAATTTTGGCAGCACCTTATTTGTTTATAAAACTACCCGTCGATTACGATCGACGTCAATAATCAAAACAATCCACAATATTACTATACCATTTATACAACGTACATCCCAACACCAATAAAAATTAATTATTTAAGTCCGAAAAATATTTTACATAATCATTTTATTTATTTATAAAATTTAGGACTCAGAACATCATCATCACGTCCACCATCGACTCGTTTTAAAACTCATTGTCGACGGCGATAAAATTTACGGGTTCCCATAAATTCCGGGCATCCTACGTAAATTCCATTGATACAAATAATTTCCCACACGCAATATATTTTTATTCACAAATATTAGTCATATAATTTAATTGCAGAAAATTAAATTAAATCAAATTTCAAGACCAACAGAACCCAAGTCACGCAATTGAAACATCCCCACTAACAGCACACACGCGAAGCACTCGCGCACCCACTGCATACACACACAACTCCCATACATGCACAAACACTACACACACATAAACATACGGTAGACACACAATACACACCATCGAGCATACACACCCACCATCGTCGCCTCACCGGCGAACCGGCGACAAGAGGCGGCCGGAAACGGAAGAAAAATGGCAGCCCAACTTACCGAAATACGAGGACAACCGGGAAAAGAAAGAGAAGGACGAGGGTGAGAAACGAAAGAGGGAGGGGTAGAGATTTAGGGAGAGATGTGAGAGATTTTGCAGGAGAAAAAAAAAGAAGGCAACCGAGTGATAGACAAAGGGGTAAAAAATTAAAAAACATAAAATGTTCTCTAAGGAAATTAAGGTGCAGCCCCGTTTCTGATAATTAAAAAGAAGCTGACACGTGTCTGCAATATTAAAAGAATTATAACACGTAGCAATAAGAATTGACACGAACTCCCCGCGACCCGGTTTCTGTCCCGAATTTCGAAATTAACGGAATAAGGTGCGAATAAAATAACCTCCGAAAATTACGAAAATGGCTTTAAAATTATAAATACCCCGAAGTAAAAAAAAATGTAACTTTCAAAATTTTAAACCAATTTTTAAAACACAATCTATACCCGCTTTTAACAAATAAACGAATCAACGCGCGGGTAAAATAAATCTCAAAAATTCCTGAAATAATTTCAAAATTCTCAGAATAATACGAACTTAATAAAATATAATTTTCATAATTTTTAAAGATTTCCATAATTAAATATAGATTTTAGCATTAAATTTACTCAGAAAATCATTTAAAAATAAATAATTGATGAAATGTTGATGTCTCAATTTTAGAAAGTCCTAAAAATAATTATTGAAATTATAAAATTAGAAATCTAATTTTAAAGACAACCAAAATATTTATGGAATTAAAACTACAATAAAATCACTTTTGCAAGCGAAATAAAATCATATAACTCACCAATAAATCACACAATTCCAATCCCACATATCAACAAATCATAAATAATTAAATATCAATCAGTAACCGCTGCCAAAATCAATAGACACATTTTATTTATTTGCTTAAACCTCTATTACATTTCCAAATAAAATAAAATAAATACACAAGTCGTTATAATTATAGTCCCGACGGATAACTCACTATAGTCCCAATGGATGTTAACTTATTATCCATCGAGTGAGTAGCTTATGTAATAATAAGTCTAAAGCACAGTTCTGTATACATCTTTGTATAGATTCTGTAGTAGCCTATAGGTCATGTTGATTTTAACTAGATATGCAGAATAGGTTGATTAATTGTATATAAATGATGTCTTGTAATTCTGCATAAGTGAAATGAAGTCAAGTGCCAAAATAGCTACCGACGGATGATTAACAAAGCCATCGACGGATGATCAAATGACTATCAACGGATGTTTAATATAGCAGTCGACGGATGATCAATGAAGCCATCAACGGATGTTCAGAAAGTCGACGGATGATCATCTAACGGATGTTCATAAAATCCAATGGATGATCATATAAAGAATTCAAACAGCAGTTGAACAATGAAAGCTGAGCACAGCCGTCGAGATGTATACAAATCTACTGTGGAAGCCCCTTAACTGGGTAATAGAGGATGAAAAGCAGCAAAGCTTAAGACTGATAGTTTTTATATTTATTCAGTCTTTTTGACTTTGTAATCTTGGTAATATATAAACCAAGAACGTAACAAATAGAAAATAAGATAGCTGAGATACAAAAACAGAGAAATCTTTATAAGCAGAATCATTAGCATTTCCCTGTATTCTCAGTAATTCGATTTGTAAGCAGCTGTGAGCATTCTTGCACACAGAGTCCTCTCGATATATAATATATATATCTGGTGGAATTGTTTAAATCCACCAGAAAGTTTTTAAAGACTCTTGTTTTTAATTACTTATGTTTTGATTCAATTAAGTTTCTATTCCGCATTGTGCTAATCAAAACATTTATATCTATATTCGAGTTGAACATTTTTATTTCGAGAAAAAGGTTCAAGAATTCCATTCAACCCCCCTTCTGTAATTCTTGCTATATTGTTAAGGGACTAACAATTGGTATCAGAGCAAGCTCTTAATCTACAAAGAGTTTAAAGATCAAAACAATTCAGCAAGAAGAATACACTACAAGAATCTGGTCAATAGACATCGGTTTCTGGCCGATGTCTATGTTGTTTCATAACCGATGTTGATGTCGGTGATGTCTATTCTAGACATCGGCCATACACCGATGTCTTTTACCCCATTAGACATCGGTTTTTTCCAGAAAAGATGATATCTATCCGGCCAATTAGACATCGAATTTAATACAAAAAAAGTGATGTTTGTGTTCCTCTTAGACATGCATATTTGATTCTTTTACATCGATTTTCCATAATAAAGTGATGTATATTCAATTTTTTATATCAGTTTCCTACGTGCACCAAATTACTTTTTGCGCGAAAAAACCAAAAATGAATTTATTATTAACAACAAAAATCCAATATTCTCATTCTCACATGAGTGAGTACAACAAACATAAATTGCATAAGCCTATTCTATCGAACTCAAATTGTCAATATGTTGATCCGCAGTAGAGCTCGTTTCCTGAAGTCAATCAGAGTAACCTTGCTATCAGCTTTTTCTTATTTGTGTCATGTTGGTAGGGAATTCACTATTCCGGTAGAGCTGCAGTCTTACGTGATGTGGCTTTCTCCTGCACAATTGATCAGACATTTAATAGAGGTGATTCGCTTGGTAGGTTTGGATTGAACTAGCTCAGAACTTATAGGAAGCAATAATCTAATCCCATATACATTTGCCTTACTATTTTGTCAAGGTTTGAGCTATATATGCAATTTACAGAAGGAAGTAGGATACTAAAACCATAGGCTATCACAAAAATAAACAGAACACATTCAGACCTAATATGATGCTAAAACCACATATCATCCTAAAACTAAACAAATCAAACACAGTTTTAAGGTCCACACTCATGAGTAAACTATGTTGAGTATGTTTATTTGGTTTAGCACGGTATAGAGGTACTAGCCTTGCAATTCATGGTAAAGATAAACTAGCTAGCACCAACACATTTTATTGTCACCAACACAAGACCAAGATATGTAAACCTTTCTGAGATGCATTATACTCTACTCTATTCTGCTCTATATCAACACAAAATAGGCCTATAGCTCTACTCTAGCTATATAGTCTAAGATCCCACTTCTGAATTTTAAAGTCAGTAGTGAAGCCTTGACAGGTGAGATTTGATGTTGTGATGACGCTTCTAACAACACACAGTAGTAGCGGATCTAGCTAAATGTTATGACTCACGAGGTAGATACCATTCTAAGTAACCAACTCGAAACCTTTGGTGTGAAGAGGACTATACTGGATCATTTTATATCTTTATCAAGTCTATATTACCAAAGAGAAGAACTTCGGTAGCCCAAAAGTGGAACGTGTGGCTAGCATATAGAATTAGTCACTTGACCATACCTGGATATCCTCATCATTTCCCCATCTCATATAGTTTCCAATTGTTCGAAGGACAGAAGTAACTACAAAATATTCTCGATGTCAACAACACATGTAAACAGGATAAATAAAAATTGGTACCAAATTTGACGAAAGAGACAATAGAAAAAATCTACTGACTTAATCAGCTTGAGAAGACGGATGACTGAAGTTCCAGTTTCCACCAATCCCTGGTCAGAGAGAATCAAAAGTGCTAGAGATACATTCACTATTACCGACCAGGATCGTTGATACTCAATGGCGGTGCTAATAGTACTAATAACTTTTGGCATCTGTCAAGATAATTTAAGATGATTAGACCAAGCATGTCAATATTATATTTAGATTTAAAGGAAAAAACTGACTAGTTGATAAGGTACCTTATCAGAGAGTAGATTTGGTGAAATCTGAAAAAAGACTGCCAAAAGCCCACAAGCATATTCTAACAATTCAAAGTGGTTGCTTTATTTTATATCATAGCATTGCAAGTTTCGGGATACGCTTTGGCTATGTTAATCAATGTATACAGAGCCTACACATAAGAACATCTGTTGTAACAATATATCATTTGGTTTAACAGTGAAGTAAAATATTTTAAGGACAGGAGGGGGAGGTTACCTGCGTCTGTACTGACAAATTTGGAGAAGAAATAAGGTTCACAAGATATGGAACTTATGTATCTTTAAACTCACTGCCAAATTTCGATGATACGGTATGTTCTAGCTAGAATAGAGCTATAGGGCTAGTGTAGAATAGAGCTGTGACAAAGTGAGATATACCCCCAATTCATAATTGATAAGGCCCAAAGGGTGAACTATATCATCACAAAATATTATACTCTCCGTTTCTGCATCCCAATCTCTACCAAGTACCTCATCATAAACTAATTATAAACCTTAAAATTTCAAATCTACAACTTTACTAAAAAATGCAAGCTCATAAACTCATACTAACTAAAAGGAGAAGGTAGAACCTGTAAATAATTAGCCATAGTTTCAACAGTAGCAGTCTTGTTAATTCCAACTTCATAACACCTCAAAAATTTCTCCTTATAGAACATACAATAGTACTTCCCAAATTAAGCAATAAGTATCAAGCCTGATTATACGGTAAAATAAAGATTTCACTACAACAAAATAGAAGGACACAGTACCGTGCTCAGTCCCACTACAACATTTAAATACTAACAACTGTGAGCCTCATCTCCTTCGTTCCCACCATAGAAACCAGATCCTCAATCGAGTCAAACAAATATCCAACTAAAAGTAAGAAAAACATATTAAAGAAATTAGGGTTTTCAGTTTAAAAAATCCCCAATTTAAAACTTAATTGAACTAATAATCCAAGTTTACACATAAATTTTTTATCTTACCCACATACCGATTCAAACAAATTGAATTGAGTATCTACTCGAACGAATCGAATGAGTGAGAGTCGAGTTTCGACAAATCGAATAGAGTTGAACATGGCGGAGGGGAGTGGAACAAAAGTGAGTGCAGGTTGTAGTAAGTAGAGCAGAGGTGAGTGGTTGTGCAAGTGATTTATAGTAGTGAGAGATGAGAGGGAGAGATGAAGAGTTTCAGATGGGATGGAAGTGAGAGACGAGAGAGAGATTTATGAGAGACGAGAGAGAGATGAGAGTTAATTTAGTTTCTATGAAGAAGAGTGGGAAAATAATTGGTATCAAAGAGGGAAAATTTTAACAATTTTGATTAAGGGGGAAATAAACTGAAGTGGGCGCGAGTTGAATTTTTTTAGTCAATTTTAAACATCGGTTATTAAATAATCGATGTCTTCAAACAACAAAGACATCAGATTAACGCGGGGTGATGTTATTATATATTTTAACATCAGTGGCGTTAGTAACTGATGTCTAATGTGTGATGTCTATTTAACTTTTTCTTGTAGTGATAAGAAAGACGTTGGAGTCAAGATTCCTTTTCTAGATAAAGATAATTACCATCATTGGAAGGTAAAGATGCATCTTCATATGCTTTCTCAAGATGAGGCCTATGTGGACTGCATAGAAAGAGGTCCTCATGTTCCAATGAGAGCTGCAACAGGAAACGAGCCATCAGTTCCCAAACCAAGGCACGAATGGTCTGATCCTGACATTGAACAAGTCAGGAAGGATAAAAAGGCCATGAACATTCTGTTCAATGGAGTTGATGCAGACATGTTTGACAACATTATTAACTGCAAAACTGCCAAGGAAGTCTGGGGTACTATACAGATAATCTGTGATGGCACCGATCAAGTTAGAGAAAATAAAATGCAGCTCTTGATTCAGCAATATGAGCATTTTCACAATGAGGAAAGTGAGTCACTCACTGACATTTTTAGTAGATTCCAAAAACTACTAAATGCTCTTAAGTTGCATGGAAGAGTCTATCAGACTAAAGACTCTAATATGAAATTCCTTAGATCTCTTCCAAAGGAATGGAAACCAACGACAGTCTCATTAAGAAACTCACAAGATTATAAAGAGTTTACTTTGGAGAGACTGTATGACATCCTGAAGACCTATGAGCTTGAGATAGAGCAGGATGAAATGATGGAGAGGGGAAAGAAGAAAGGAGGATCCATTGCACTAGTTGCTGATTTGGAAAATTAGAAGGAAGTGAAGATGGAAGCTGTAGAATCAACTTCAAAGGTCTGGGAGAATAAGGGCAAGGGGCTTGCAGCAGAAAGTGAAGATTCATTGAGCCAAGATGACATGGAGGACATTGATGAGCACCTAGCATTTTTTTCCAGGAAATTTGCCAAGCTCAAGTTCAAAAAGAACTTTGGAGCAGCCAAGCCAAACAGAAACATGGTGGATAAGTCAAAATTCAAATGTTTCAAATGTGTCTTGGCAGGGCATTTTGCAAATGAGTGTAGAAAGTCAGATTCCAGTAAGAAAAGGAAGAGATTTCAGTTTATTGATTTTGAGAAATTAAGAATTGAGTGTAAGATTGCTAAGGAGGAATTAACTGAGTCGTTGAAAAAGGAAGAGATTTTAAAGAAGCAGCTCGAGCGTGAACAAGAGGTGATTAAAGCATGGAAAACATCCAGGGATGTCCATGCTCAAATCACCAAAGTTCAAGGAATTGAGTCTTTTTGTGATGAAGCCTGGAAAAAGAATAAAGAGAAACTAGAACCTAATTTGGTTGATGGTTTGCTGACATATGTAGACTCAACGGATGATGAGGACTATCCTTCGGATAATAAAAAGTGTTATCCGTCGAAAGATGAAAATCCTCATCCGTCGACTGTGAGCAAGCCCATTAGCAAAGCCAAACTAATCAAGCTAAATGAGAAGTATGGGTCTGTTTCCAAGAACTTTGTTTCAGGAGAGTCAAGTCAAGTTAAGAAAGGAAAAAAGGCTAATATTGGTCACATGACTGTCAAACAGTTAAGTGACAGACTTGAGAAAATTGAGATAAAAATAGAGACAAAAAGGAAAAATAATAGGAATGGTAAAGTAGGGATTAACAAACACAATAACTTCACACCTGATAAATATGCTCCTAGAAAAATATGTGTCAAGTGTGGTAGTGTAAATCATTTGTCTGTTAATTGCAAATCTGCCATACCTACTCCCATGTCTGTCTAGTCTCAATTTCCTAACATAAATGCAATGCCTCCCATGCCTGTTAATGCTATGCCTACACAGAACATGAATGCACAATTTGCTAATATGCCATTTGCACCTAATCCATATTATGCTGCATACAGTATGCCTCAAATGCCATTTAGCATGCCCTACTGGAATAACATGTTTACACCAAGCATGCCATTTCCTGGTAGCTATAATATGCAAGATAATTTTGTTGCATTAAATAATTTCAAAGGCCCAACCTAAATGACTAAGGAAGATTCTGAAATTCCTAAGTCAAATGAGTTAAGACCTAAGAAACAGAAGAAGAAAGCTAACAAGGCAGGACCCAAGGAAACTTGGGTACCAAAATCAACTTGATTTGATTTTGATGTGTGCAGGGAAACAGAAGGAATCTTTGGTACTTGGATAGTGGTTGTTCAAGACACATGACTGGTGATTCTACCCTGCTCACAGAGTTTAAGGAGAGAGCTGGCCCAAGTATTACTTTTGGAGATGACAGCAAGGGTTATACTGTGGGATATGGCTTGATTTCAAAGGACAATGTCATCATAGAGGAGGTTGCCTTAGTGGATGGTCTCAAACACAATCTGTTGAGTATCAGCCAGCTTTGTGATAAAGGCAATTCAGTAACCTTCAACAAAGAAGCCTGTGTTGTGACTAATAATCAAAGCAACAAGGTTGTTCTCACTGGTGTGAGAAGAGGAAATATGTACCTAGCTGATTTCAACTCAACTAAAGCAGAATCTGTAACTTGTCTTTTCAGTAAAGCAAGTCAAGATGAAAGTTGGCTATGGCACAAGAAGCTATCCCATTTAAACTTCAAGACCATGAATGAGCTGGTAAAGAAAGAACTAGTAAGAGGCATTCCTCTAGTGGAGTTTACAAAGGATGGACTGTGTGATGCCTGCCAAAAGGGGAAGCAGATTAAAGCATCATTCAGGAAGAAACTTGATTCAGCAATTGAAGAGCCTTTATAACTGCTTCATATGGATCTGTTTGGACCAGTCAATGTATTGTCAATTTCAAGGAAAAGATTTTGCCTAGTAATTGTAGATGATTTCTCAAAGTTCTCTTGGACATATTTCCTAAAGTCTAAAGATGAGGCTAGTGAAATTATCATCAATCACATAAGGCAAGTTAACAATCATCCTGATTTCAAAGTTAGAAGAATCAGGAGTGACAATGGAACTGAGTTCAAGAACTATGTCATGAGAGCATTTTGTGAAGAAATTGGGATCTTGCATGAGTTTTCAGCAGCAAGAACTCCACAACAGAATGGAGTAGTGGAAAGGAAGAATAGATCACTTATTGAAGCTGCAAGGACAATGCTTGAAGAATTTAAACTACCAACATATTTCTGGGCTGAAGCTGTAAATACTGCATGCTACACTCAGAACATTTCGCTGATTAATCAAGCAAGATGCATGACTCCCTATCAATTGTTCAAGAACAAGAAGCCAACTCTAAAATTTCTTCATGTCTTTGGCTGCAAATGCTATATCCCGAGAAATCAAACTGATCAAAATGGGAAGTTTGATGCTAAAGCAGATGAAGGAATTTTTGTTGGATATGCTGTTGGTAAAGCATATATAGTCTACAATCTAAGAACCAACATTATTGTGGAATCTATACATGTTGTTTTTGATAATAAAAAGATTGAAGGACTGGAATATGGAGATTACCATGAGAGCCTCAAATTCAACAATATTGAGATGGTTAGTGATGAAAGTGATGATGAGAGTGATCAAGAAACAGTGTCTAAGGATAATGCAGACAAATCTACCACCAATGAAGCACAAAACTCAACATCCATCGAGTTGCATAATGCTTCATCCCTCGGAAGGCAATCTGTGTTATCCGTCGGAAGACAACCTGCCTCATCCGTCGGTACTCAAAATTCACCATCCGTCGGGTTACCAAAAGGAGCAGGAGGTCAAGACAGATCACCTACAGAAAATTCTTCTTTCTCAAATCAAAGATCCACAAACTCAGGGGGAGTTTCTAGCAATCAACTCAATCACACATCAAGACAATCATGAGGCCTCTTCATCTAGAGCTAATCTACCTCAGCAAAGGAAATGGACAAAAGATCACCCCTTTGAGCTTATCATTGGTGATGTTTCTTCTAGAGTTCAAACAAGAAGAGCAACTCAGGAAGAATGTCTATACATCAACTTTCTATCAAAGGAAGAACCAAAGAAGGTAGAAGAAGCTTTGTTGGATCCTGATTGGATCTTAGCTATGCAGGAGGAGCTAAACCAATTTGAAAGGAATAAAGTATGGAAGCTGGTACCCAAGCCTGAAGGAAAGAATCCAATAGACACCAAGTGGGTATTCAGAAACAAGATGGATGAAAATGGCATAGTAATCAGGAATAAAGCTAGATTGGTTGCTAAGGGTTATTGTCAGCAAGAAGGAATAGATTTTGATGAAACTTTTGCTCCTGTTGCAAGACTTGAAGCCATCAGAATCTTCTTAGCCTATGCAACCCATGCCAATTTCAAGGTCTATCAAATGGATGTCAAAAGTGCCTTTCTAATTGGAGATTTGGAGGAAGAAGTGTATGTTAGTCAACCTCCTGGTTTTGAAGATCCAAATTTTCCAGAATATGTCTATTATCTATTGAAAGCACTTTATGGACTGAAGCAAGCACCTAGAGCCTGGTATGATACTTTATCAAAGTTCCTTTTAGAAAATCATTTCACAAGAGGTACTGTAGATAAAACTTTATTTTTCAGAAATGTTAATGGCTCTAGTATACTTGTTCAAATTTATGTAGATGATATTATTTTTGGCTCTACAGATGAGAAACTTTGCAAAAAGTTTGCCAAATTGATGCAAAGTAAGTATGAAATGAGTATGATGGGAGAACTAACTTACTTTCTTGGTTTGCAAGTTAAGCAAGTTAGTGATGAAATATTCATTAGTCAAACTAAATATATTTTTAATCTTTTAAGGAAGTTTGATCTAATGGATTGCACATCTGCAAAAACTCCCATGGCCACTGCAACTAAGTTTGAACTAAATACTACTGAAAAGTTTGTGGATATTTCAAGTTATAAAGACATGGTTGGCTCACTTCTGTACTTAACAGCTAGTAGGCCAGATATAATGTTTGCTACATATTTATGTGCTAGATTTCAGGCTGATTCCAGAGAATCTCACCTGATAGCTATTAAAAGAATTTTCAGATATCTCAAGGGAACACCAAAACTTGGTATTTGGTACCCTAGAGATTCTGGCTTTGATCTAACTGGCTATTTAGATGCAGATTATGCAGGTTGTAGAATTGATAGAAAGAGCACAACTGTAACCTGTCAATTTTTAGGAAACAAGCTTGTGTCCTGGTTCAGTAAAAAGCAAAATTCAGTTTCCACTCCTACAGCTGAAGCTGAATATATTGCTGCTAGCAGTTGCTGTGCACAGATTTTATGGATGAAAAATCAATTGTTGGACAATGGTTTGCAAGTTGAAAGGATTCCTATTTTCTGTGATAACACAAGTGCAATTGCCATCACTGAAAATCCAGTGCAACATTCAAGGAAAAAGCACATAGACATCAAGTACCATTTCATAAGGGAACATGTAATGAATGGTACTGTGGAGTACATTTTGTTCCAAGTGAGAAGCAACTTGCAGATATCTTCACCAAGCCACTGGATGAATCCACCTTTTCAAGGTTGGTAAGTGAGTTAGGTATGCTTAATTACTCTTAAATTTATCTGAGTTATTTTGCAAGTTGTAATGTAGCCAGAAATTTAGCTGATTTTTAAAATCTTGCATGAAATTTTGGCTAAGTCAAAATTTGCATCTCGACGGATGACCCTTATCCATCGAGTTTAGTCATTCGTCGATATACTACTTGCTAATAAAAGTCAATTACTTTTCTGGAATACTTTATGACTCGACGGATATCAGTTTATCCTCATCCGTCGAATTGTCTAAATCTCAGCCGTTAATTCCCTGAACATTATCCATCGAGTATACTTACAGTTTGTAAGCATTACACGACGGATAATGGGTGGAATTTTTACAGTTTACTTTTAAACGGCTATTTTAGGCAATTTCTATTGGTTAATTTACTTTTCTTTATTATTTTTTCAGTTATTTTTCAGATAGTATAAAAGCTTATTTCGCTACAATTATTTTCTTTTATCATTCTCAAATTCAACTGCTTTTATTTCATTCTCTCTCAAGCAAATATTCTCTTTCTCTTCAAGCTTTCTTTCTCTAACAATGGCACCTGTAGTAAAGATTATGTCTCAAACTAGGTTCATTTATGAGAAGAACAACTCCACTGCATTGGTCAATAAGGGTATTCAGCAATCAGAGGACTATCACAAGATGATGGACTTTGTGAAGAACTGCAAGCTAAATTATGCCATGCTAGAATCACCCACAATCTTCTGTGAAGTTGTTGAAGAGATGTGGACCACTGCAATCTACAACTCTACTGACAAGACCATCACTCTAACCATCAAAGGTAATGAATTCTGTATCAATAGTGATGTGATAAAAGCATGTTTTAAAATTCCTGATAATAATGTGACTTCACCACACACTGAAACTGATATTATCAATATGCTTAATTCCATGCATTATGCACTTCCTACTTCTAAACTGAGTGATATTAGAAGAATGGGTTTTAGGAAGGAGCGGAGTTTCATGTGTGATGTAGTTACTAAGGTTTTCTCTAGAAAAGTCGGTAATTTTGATTCTGTGAACATTTCCATACTTAACATGCTATACATGCTAGTTACAGATAAATTTTATAATTTCAGTGATCTTGTCTTGATTGAGTTAGGTTTTAAACTAGGTGAGTTAGCTAAAAGAGGAAAGAATGTGTATTATGCTAGATTTTTCATGTTATTGGCTAACCATCTATGTCAAGAGATTGTACTTGAGAACCTAAACAACAAACTGGCTTGTTGGGTTCAAGAGAGAAGACTCATTGCAGATTTGAACAGAGCCAACCATCACAAGGATGTGCCAATGTTCTATTTTCCTGTAATGCAGGCACCTCAGGTAAGTGAGGTAAGTTCATCCATCCCTACAACAATTCCAACCTCCTCAATTTCTTTGAGTTCAGAAGTAGCTATGGCAACTGTGACAATGACCAAACAGTTGCCTACCAAAGCTTCCAAAACTACTGCTATTTCTAAATCCAAATCAAAGAAAACCCCCTCTGGTATCTCTCAAAAGGTACCAGTTGAAAAAATCCACCAAAGCCAAAGAGGGGAGTGTGAAGGAGGGTAAGTTAGGTGAGGGAAGGGGTGAACATCAAAGAAACCCCAAGAATAAGGATGGAGAGTTGAGTGAACCCCAGCCTAGCCATACTGCAGTTTCCCAACAAACTGCAGTGCTTAAAAAGGATAAAAGCTCACCTCTAGGTACATCCTCCCAAAAGGATGCAGTTATTGAACAAAGCTCTCAGCCAAGAGCATAGGCCAAAAGGGTTAGGGACACAAGCTCACCCCAAACTTACACAAGAAAGAAGAAATCTAAAACCTCTGGGGATGCACAGGGCACACACACAGTGCAAACTGGTGCTAAAGACACAGTCCCTGCACTCTCTCAAATTCAGTTTGATGTGGCTCCAATAAATGTGGAGTCACAGCCAAAATCTCTATTTATAGAAGCATCTGAAACACCATACTCACCAACAAACTCTCTGGAAGTGGATATGATAAACACTTCAATTCATGATTCCCCTTCTTTAACTCTGTTGGGGAAGCCAAAATCTAGTGCAAGTGAGCATCATCTTTTAGATGATTTGTTGGCTCACTTGCCAATTCTTTCAGATTCTATTGTGACATATGTGCCTCAAATATCTTCAATCAACACAGAGTCAACAATAATTTCTCTTCCCACCTCATTCATTTCTACTCTCTCGATGGATATTGCTCATCCATCGAGTAATGATTGTATCCCGACGGATAAGCCTAACAGCAGTTATCCGTCAGATAGCATTACCACTCGCTCGACGGATATCACTTATCCGTCGAGTATCTCTGCACAACTTCAAACTTCAATTATTTCAAGTGCAAAAGATCTAGTGGTTGTACAGTCACTCTTAGGACTGAGAGAGGAGAGTGTATTGAGTGAGAGGCTGGGTTGCTCCTAGGCAAAAGGAGAGGAAAATAGTGAAAATCAGCAATCCATTTATTCAGGATTGGCAAAAGTGAGTGAGAGGAGTCCCACCTTAGTAGGTGAAGGTGAGGGTGTGAGGGTGGGGAGCCAGGGTGAGACCCTGATGCAACAAAAAAGAGATTTTAAGAGAAAAGCAGGTACAGAAGCCATAAGGGTGGATCCAGCCATTGCTAGTGAGTCAATAATTGTGGATGATGCTGAAAAGGAAAGACAATTTTAGCAACATTACAAAGCTGTAATTGATAACATTTCCTTGGATGCTGACACTTTTACTCACCCTGTGTCAGCCTATCAACTCTTGGCTGCTCAGGGCAATGTGGAGGCAGAACATACCTTGAACTTAATACACACCTCAGAATCTCTTCAAAGAGATAAAGCTGTTGTCAATAGGATGCCTTCTCAAGCTGGTGAACCATGTGAATAATTTGAAGTAAATTCTAATAATGATGACTCTGTTTCTTTGGATGGAAGCATGAACTTAGGGGGAGATGAAGGCCCAAGTTCTGTTTCAAATTTACTTGAATGGGCATGGACAAAGGAATCTACACCAGGACAATTTGGTGTATCCTTGGTTAAGCAAGTTATGGCTATTCAAAAGGCCCTTCAGGAAACTTCAGATACTGGTACCAAGGCTATTCTTTAAGCTCACCTAGACTCTCTACATCTCATGAAGTTCCAGCAATTAAGACAGAATCTGAGTGTGGATGAACTCAAAAAGGATATAGCTGACTTGAAGACCTATAATTCTGAGAAGTTGGATTCAGTCATGCCATATGGTACCATGCAGGATCTATTACTAAGACTAAGGAGGGAATCAGATTCTAAAAAGAAGCTGGCCAAGCTGGAAGATAGAGTTCAAATTATTGAAAATTCAGTGGCTGCCCTTCTTCAAAATCAACAGACTCAGACAAATCTTCTCATGCAACTGGCTAAAGCACAAGGCCTAACTCCTCAACTTGATGATAACAAAAAGGGGGAGAGAGAATCAAGTAAGCGGGAGAAAGGACCAAGTGAGGGGGAGAAACTTCAAGTACAAATCAGAAAAGTAATTGTACCTTCAATTACTGTCTCCAAGCCACCAGTTGCAGATGGTATAGATCTGATTCAAGCAGCAGCAGCAAACTTGAAAGTTGCTGAGAAAGAAAAGTTGAGTTTGATCAACTGGAATAAGATTGATGAGGAGATACAGAAAAAGTTTGAACTTGTCAAGGAGCCAGTTAAGTCAGCCATCCATCACTCTCAAGTCAAGCAAATCAGTGTGAATGAGATGAGCATGAATTATCTGGAAATAGGACAATCTTCATGCATCAAGTCTCCAAAGGCTGAAACAATTCTTAAACCAAGGGCAAATTATCCAAAATCATCTTTGAAGAACCCCTTGGACACTGTGTATGAGACACCCAAGCCTGATGAGAAGAAGCTTCTGTCAAGATCAATTGTCTTCTATAAAGATCCAGCTGATTCAGCTTCAAAAAGGAGAATTGCTAAGAAGGAGAATTGCTAAGATATTCAGAAATGGAAAGGAAATTTGTGTGGTAGTTGGACATCCACAATTTGCTCAAGCAAAGAGAGAAGAAAAATCCAGATTGAAGCAGGAAAAGAAGCAAGCTGCTCTAGATGCAAAGAAGACTAAACAAAAAAAAGAGCAGATTGCTATCTTGGCCAAGCTACAGGCTGTGAATTCATCTCAACAAATTCCCTCTCAACCATCTGAAGCTGCTGAATCAAAGAAGAAAATTGAAGAACAGAAGAAATCCCCAAGGAAGAAAGAATTGGCTAGAAGAACAAAAAGGAAACTGGATATTGTTGACAAGGAACTGGAAGATCAATTTCCTAAGGTACCCACACCAGCTTCAACTCAAGCATCAAAGCCCTCTGTGGTATTTGAAGACATAAGGGTGGTGGATCCCTACAGGAATATTCATGGTGAACCTATTGTGCCAAAGGATGAGCCAATAGAGTGGGATAACATACCAATTCCTAACTTCAGCTTACTAATCCTTAGCAAGCCAAAAGGACAGAGTTAAGGGCAGTCAAGAAAGTGAAGCTGTCACCTCTCAAATCCAAATCAGTAGTTAAAGCTCAACCCAAAGTCAACAGGGGAGACTACTTGTACTTGTGTGACATCAAAGAATTTTCAGATCTAAATCTTTATCTGGATGAACTGGATGAAGTGAGGGGAATTGATGCATACAGGAACCTACCTGAAAGGTTAGTGTTCAAGTACAAAGGAGGAAGGGAGATTCAATGGCCACTTCACATGATTCTTCAAGAGAGCCAAGCTGTACTGATTAAAGTTTATTCATCCTTTAAGAAGAACTTTGGGTTCAATGTAACTGCAAGAAGACTAGTATTGAAGAAGATTGAAGAACTAAGGAGTATTAGAGCTAAAGATGCACTTCCAAAGACTCTAATGTAACACCCTAAATCCGGGGTCAAGATTTGGTGTCACAAAAACAATCTTTACATAAAATAGAAAAATAAATAAATAACCCCTTGAATCTGGATCGTTTACAGGTTATGGTGTGAAACAAGAATCTAATCTCCTACAACTTTCAAAAACTAAAATACAAATGTAAATACCTTTGAACTAATGCTCGTAACATATTCTTCGAACTTCTTCAACCTCTCGCATCAGAGTTTTCTCGAACTTCTGCTGTCTATCTACGCTAATCATTCTTATCTGTTTCTGGTAGAAATAAGAATTGACAAAGCAAGAGTGAGCCAAAAATGCCCAGCAAGTATATACTTTGAGTTTCAAACATTAATATTAAAAGAAAAGCTTCCGGACAAAATCTTAAAACAAGTTTACACAATTCTATTTATTTTTAGTGAGTGAGCGAATAAACATTGGTTGTCATCCGCCTTTAGCTAAAATTCAAAAATGACAAATGATTCCCCCATTCATCTCCTGAACCAGGGTTTTGTCCAATTTTTGGAATCATAAAACCATATGAGAGAGAATGCCGTTAATGGCGATCAACAACAAATTAGACTGGACACTATTTCGTATCTATATTCTGCTGATCAGTCAGAATATAATGCAGATCTATATCTCAATATATAGATCTAGTCGGGTCCCCAGGCACTACGGCCCATCTCGAGGTACCAGTCATCCCGGTCCTCAGGATTAAGTAAAACTCAATTTCCAAAATATCACTATCCAGCCCGTAGAGTGTTTTGATGTCAAATCATTTTGAATTCAAAATATCCCAATTCAGGGTTCGCAAATAACCCAAATGAATGGGTATTTGCTCATGAGAGCAATCGAATTACAGGAACAAGAATAAATGAACAAGCATAATATGAGTAATTGCAGCGAAATGTAAAACATTTAACTATTCTGAACTTAGAATAGGATCGAAGAAATAATTGCAGTAATTTAAAAGAAAATCCAGGAACACTTGTAGTATTTTAAAAGAAAAATCCAGAATACTTGCAGTATTTAAAAGAAAGTTCGGGAATACTTGCCTCAATAAGCTTTAACCGCTATTGACTTTGGTTCGACTATGATCGTTTGGCTTTATTGTCAAACTACTATTCTATTCTGGACACGATCCCAACATTCAGATCCTTTAGTTGGAACTTCGTTGATCTCGACGTCTAATCACTAGATCGTTCCTAGTCCGATGTCACGTCTCGGGTCTTCCGTCTAAAACCTATAGGGTTGAAATACCCTAATTCAGATAACCGCTTAAGCTTAACATCAAATCGTTACCCTATTCTACCCATACGATTTCATATCCGAATTTATATTTATATGAATGATCAAAATACACATAACAATTAGGTTTCACATCTTCAAAAATCGGTTCGATATTTAATTTTGAAAAATACGTATATTCGTCGTTTTGAAAAAAAAACAGGGTAATCGATTATTTATAAATTATCTTGTTACGTCACGCAAATCGGTTTTATAAAGTTCAATTATATCTTTGTTCGACGTCTCCGACAATTACAGGGTACGTTTCCGTATTTTCGGAATTAATTTTCCGAAAATCGGGCAGCGTTTCCTCTATTTATCGGCCTGCCCGTCGAATCATTTCGACGTCAAATTCACAACACAACAATCAATCCAATCCATCATTCGCAATCCCAATCACCGACACAACTCGGTTATTAATTATTTTTATTCGTATTTTTATTCGTATTTTTCATTTCGCAATTTATGTTATCCACTATTTTTATTTGATTATAAATTAGGACTCAGAATTAATCATCATTGTCCACCGTCGGCTCGTCGAGGCTCATCGCCGACGGCGGTACAATTCGTGGGTTCCCGTTTATAACAGGCGTCCAACACGAATCACACCGATTAATTATCAAGAATTTTCCGCACAAATTTATTTTATTTCACGAATCGCAATCAACAAATTTCTGCAGAAATAGAATAATTAAATTAATAACAGAAATTCACAAAATCAACGCGTGTAAACACGCACCAACAGTTAGGGGAGGGGTAACAACCGGAAAGAGGCACAAATTGGAACAACCAGAAAACACGGCCGCAAGAAATGTGAATAGGGCGGTTACACAGCGGTACCGCCGCCTAAACACCAAACCCACACACCACACACACTCGTACAACACTGAACACACAAAGATACAAACTCACGCACACACGCGGATAAATACACACACACCAACACGATACACACGCACGCATGGAGGATGTCACACGCGCCACCACCTCGTCGGAGCAGCGAGGGCGAAGATGAGAAAGAAAACAAGAAAATGAACGAAAAACGAACGGTGAACTCCCCGGAGAAGAGAGGAAGAACAGGGAGATGGTGACAGGGGAGAGAGAAGAGATTTGCTGGGAGAAAGAGAGTGGATTCGAGATATGAGATTGGAGAGGAAGGAGAGATTTTAGAGAGAGACAAGTCGAGAGAGAGATTGAGTAAGGATGAGGTTAGAAATGAACTGATAATAATTGTGACTGGTATCGGTTTCCTATTTTATTTTATTCCCAATATTAACCTATTTTGTACCGCAATTATCGATGTCAACAAATAATTTACGAGTAACCATAACTCAAACTATCGTTTAAAACAGTTTTTAATTTTTACAAATATTCCGAATCAAATAAAACATCAATTTCATAACTTTTAAAATATTTTTGGGATACGTAATATGTTCGCAATTACGGATTTAATGAATTAACGAACAAATGCGCAAATAAATAAAAGCCATATAATTTCCGAAACAATTTTAAAATTCTCGAAATATTTAAAAATTAATAAAATAAAATTTTCATGATTTTTGAAGCATTTCTGAATTTAATACTGATTTTACAATTTAGTGAAGTCAGAAAATCATTTAAACTTAATTAATAAATAAAATATTGATTTCTAAATTTTATAAACTCCTAAAATTAATAAATAAAATTATAAAACAACAAAAATAATTTTAGGAGCAATTTTAGCATTTATGAGAATAAATATTCAATAAAATCATTTTAAAAATGAATTAAGTTCATACAACTTGATAATTAATCATAAAATTAACCTTTGCATCCAACAAATCACAAACAATAAATAATACACATCACATAGATGACCGAAACATCACACCTTGGATTTGTTTAATAATTCGATAATTACATTTACCTTTCGGATCCGAAAATAGGTTACTTAGCCGCTAGGTAACTGAAAAGAAGATACGATTCTAATACCAAATTTGGATAATTATCAAAACAGAGCTTCCTATAAAATATTTTTTATGAAATTGAGGTAATAATATCTCGCCTTTTTAAGAATATGGGTGCTTATCGATACATAAAATGGTTTGCGTATCGTAAATTTCAAACCGGGACTCGTACAGGTCAAACTGTACCCCGGATCGAAAAAGTCAAAACATGAAAAATGTTCAGAATTATCAGATTAGGTTAGGAAGGAGTTTTCAGAAGAGTTTCGGATTGTAAACACGAAAAAACAATTGAATTGGGACGATTTCTGATTAAAAATTAATTTTTATAA
This sequence comes from Apium graveolens, assembly GCF_009905375.1. Taxonomy (NCBI): domain Eukaryota; kingdom Viridiplantae; phylum Streptophyta; class Magnoliopsida; order Apiales; family Apiaceae; genus Apium; species Apium graveolens. Next base: position 206,879,278 of record NC_133655.1, read on the forward strand.
TTATGTAAGAATAATCATTACTAATTCTATAAATTCTTATAAAATCATATAATAATCCAAATATTACCAGGAAATACCAAAATTATCTAGATTTAATTCTGGATAATTAAAAATTAAAATATCTAAATTTTATCAGAAATAAACATCCAAATATTAATATCAATTATCAAATAATTCACCAAAATTCACATAAAATCACATAATAATTATTTATTGATAAAAATAAATACATAATATTTCCCGGGCGTTACATTCTTCCCCCCTTAAAAGGATTCTGTCCTCAGAATCATGCTAAAGAACGGACACTGATACATTTCGAGTATCTACTTAAAATTTCTCAAGACTCACTACTTTAATCTCGTTTCAACGGTCTCCTGCCGTCATCAAATTTATAAGTTGCTCATGCAACCCCTAATTCAATCTTTTACTTCTCACATTGAGAGCTAAATTACTTTTTATAGTCATACACGCATGAATGCCTTATGGACTCGATACACTTGTGACAACAAGACCAACTCATTCACAATGATACCATCTATTTCACTATTTCAAAGGACTAACTCAATTTACACTGACCTTCTTTTCTTTTCAATTCTAATAGATCATGTTTATGAAATTTCTATTTTCACTGACCGTTCTACTTTACGTTTCAGGCCTCTTGCTCTTCGATTAGCTTGACCCGTGATCATTTTCAATCGTATTCGAGAATCCTTAATCGGTCATTTGCATTTTCTATTCATCTGCGCCCGGTATCCTGAGTTCATGATGTCTGATGCTTCAAAATGTTCTACATCTATTCAAAAATTAAAAAGTAAAGGAAAATCTTGACAGTTGGATTTAACTCACCACTTTGTGGTATACTTCAATTTTCTTTTCAATCACCGTCAAGTATATTCATTGAGCGAGAACCTGTTACTATCTGAAAGGAAATATATCAATTTGAAACGGAATGAATCAAAACTTTATTAAAAACCCGGTCTCTTGGTACCAATACTCATTTTGTTGTCATATTAAATTAGATATCAATACGAACTTTGATGCTCACAACGTCCCATACTGAAGTCAACATCATTCATCTGTATTAATACCACCTTTGATATTCAACAACAAAGTAAGTATCAGCATAACCCAAAAGACGGATCATAACCTATTCTTCAGTTCCTAACTTTTCCAATTCTTTTACCCATTCTTCAACAATCTTAATGGTATTTACCCTTTTATTTCTATTCGAAACATCTATTCCTAAATGGACCTTTCTTGTTTGGAGTTAACTACACACTGGAGCTCATAATCAATTATAACCCAAATTCATATCTTTGAAGCTAAGAATGCAGCTGCTATTTTCCAGCTCTTCGCAACCATATCTTTAGTCGTTCGACTTAGTTTTCCTTAGTCCTTGAATTGGCGAGGATGTTATCAATAAATACAATACACTATCCTAATACTCCTGGTACATGGTGTTCCCTTCATCTTCACACTTACCATTCCTGATAATCGACACGTGACTTCATACTCCTATTCTCTCTTTCCATGACCATTTTTGTGCACAGCACAAACTACTCTTTATTTCATTATATTTTTTCCTTCCATATTTCTGAAGTTTTCCTTCACTTATTATTTCATCCCTATTGAATTAAACGATACAGGGCTGTTGACACCAGCTTGACTCTGTGCAATAACCAACGAGAATTCCTCACCTCATTCCTTGAGGTAATCTTGATAAAACATTCATTCAAACCTCCGGGACTTCTATTTCATTCTAAAGAATTCCATTTTGAGATTCATTGCAACGCGCTTCTCCCATCGTTTTCCATTAATTCCTATCTCCAACTATCGACGTTTCACCCCATTCTCCTAATAGTTCTGGCACAACCGATGTTCCCAGCTTGCATATTTTCTGAATTATTTTATAAAATTTCTTTATCATCCTTTTAATTTCACTTCTTGTCTTGATTAGTTCTTCATTCTCATTATTCATTATCTTTTTCATACATAACTAATTTTCTTTTTCTTAGCAATATGACTCTGTTTATTATTGGATAGGTCATTTCTGGAGTTCACGCTGAAATGAAAGCTTTTATTTGTACTATTTAAATTTCTTACTAACAGGATTATCGAATTTCCTCGGTAGCTATTTTCTTAGCCTTGCTTGACGTATCACAGATCGCGTGTTTGACTTCTCTTCATTGACCATCATCTCTTTTTCCTGAGTTCACATGCGGACTTCATCAATTTCCATCTTTCATTGGGTGCTTAAGTTTGTGAGCTTTCCATTATTCTACAGGAACTTCCATTCAATCGCCGTTCAAAAGAAGTGTACATTCAAATCTTTCATTAATTCGTCATTCGATATGGGTATACATCCAAGTTCTTCCTGGAACGCTATTGCAGATGATATAATCCCTTTACTTTATCTTGGACCTTCAGTTTTTAAAAATATTCCTCTTACTAGCATGTACCGGTAACTTCCTGTTCCTCTTATTCATCGAAAAAAATGTATTTTTCTGGATCAAACCTTGCACCTGATTACAGTAACATCACGCTAATTGAACTAAGCCTTCAATTTACGTTAACGCCATTACTTTTTTTCCAAATTTCTTATTGCTTTGATTTCGGAGCTGCAAATCATGTTAGAGCTTGACTCAATCTAATTAGAATCGATCTCCATTTAACTAACCATTAGTTGGTAAAGTTGATCAATTAACTCATTTAACTGATCACTTAAACCAAATGCTGACTAGCTAACTGGAATCAAAGACCAATTATATAAAGTCGGTTTGGTCATAACAATTTTCTCAAGAACCGAGATCGCAATTGTTTGGAGTACTGACGAGAACGACAATATACTTCTTTGTCCTTAACTATAGGGTAATTTCTGAAAATTTGGGCAGCACTTTCCCTACACCATTGACTACCAGTCGGACTCAAGCCGACATCATCAATCAACCAAAGCATTCACAATCATATCCGTCCACTTCCATCCATCAAATTTATCAATTCCCACAATTCACCTTTGATCAGCATCTGACTGGCATAGCATATCTCTTCTTAATTGGGATTGGGTCTGAAACCCACAATGATTAATATAACTATACATTTCTCAATTCTTTTAGAATATTACGATTTGTCATGAATTTATCTCGTTGTTTTTCAAGGATTTTATTTCGCAATTCTTTTTAACTCATTTCTTGTCATTACCAATTGTGTACAACTACTGTTAAGAATTATGCTGCATCCTTCCACCAATCACAACAATCATTTATCTTGGACGATACACATTTAATTTTTTTTAACTAATCTTTTTATCTTTTAATAACCACGCACGGTTTTGATTATTATCATTGTAATCTGATGGGAACTTAATTGTTATATTATTATTTCTTAAAAGGTTTCACAGTCGAGTCACCATTTCTCATTATTTCTTCATCTCCACTTATGTTTCCGTATTAAATTTTCGTCACTGACCCGGGTATGAGCATTGAATTCACAATCAATTGTTTACGCAAGTTAGAGATCTTCACAACTTCTTGAAGAACACGTCCGAAGTTTGATTTCCTTTAAGATTTCTTTCATCTTGAATTTTCACGACAAGTATCTTCCAGTGACGAAGGGATGTTTCACGTCGTAATTGCAGGTCTGAGTCGTTGTTCAGAATTTCCTTGATCTTTGATCGTCGTCCCGATACTCATTTGCTCCGTTTGACGCACACAACTTTACTTCCTTATTTTGTAATTGATCTAATTATTACGGTTCACTACCAATTCGTTCCCTATCGAAATTTTCCAATTCGAAGTGTATCGCATTAACATAATCTATCGTACTCATGAGATCCTCGTAACACGAACAACTGTTAGAATTGATGTCTTTGCCACGACCGCATTATCGGTGAATCCATTCTTCCTTGCTTGCAAATGTTCATCATTTATCGGCTTGCAATCATATTCTTCTTTGACACGTAATTCTACCTGTCGCACGGGACTATTCAATTTCTTTTATAATCGTCAAAGAACAGAGTCGATGCAAGAGGAAAATTTGTGAATTTGATTTGGATTGAAAACTGAATAAGGAATAACAATGCCACAAACGATTAGGAGAACTTGTAAATCAGAAAATTGAAAGAAGAAAAATGAGTGAAGAATGAGACAACCATATTCGTACTCAAGATGGCCAGTCTTTCATACTATATGGCATACATCACATGATTAGGTGGCGTCCCACCCGACTCTTCGTCATTTCGACAAAGCGTCATATCATAACATTGTTATCTCAATCAGGAATCAAGAATTTGAGAAGAAAAACATTTCAGAAGAAATACAATAATTTTCTTTCATTTCCGCCTCATATTCAACAGAAGAAGTTCATACGTATTCAAACTCGAGAGGAACATATGCTATCGTATTAGAAGAAAGAATGTCAATGCCGATGACCTTCCATGCTTCACTTACGTATGCCTTCAGGATCGTGCGGATACAGGTTCATGATTCAAGTTACATCATTGCTTCGAAATTATGTCTGGAAATACCTTCACACTAAATGATTCAATAATTTGATCTTAATCGCGTTGTTCCGACATTTAAAATCACGACTTCAGATTTCATCTATGTCGTGTAAAATATCCATCGACTACGCAACACATCAATTCCGTCGATAAAATATGATTCCTCTTCCACCATCTAGAAGATTCTGTCATTTCCTTCAAGCATCCTTCGTCCCTTCGAATCACGAATTTTGTTAAATTTTAATAATTTTATAAATTGGGTAAATAATATGTTGAGTCAATTATTGATTTTTATTAAACAACGTTTACTTTCATTTTTCACAGAAAACTTTAAACCTTTTCCCTGCGGATGGGTCTACCTGGCCCTTCGAATAACAACATTGAGTCTAATTCCATTCTTCTTTTTAGATCATTTTCTGTTTATAACAACAAGAACATAAATAGTAATTTGACAACCAATTCGTAAAACTCATTTCATGCAAAAATCTTCTGAAAGTTGATGAAGGAAATCTTTTCCAAAATCTCATTTTTAAAGTTTTGAAAATCAAATATTTGGTCGTCATTACTATATAAGTTACTTGCTATTTTCCTGATTTACCAATGAAATGTCTAATTAAAAGAATGTCCATATAAGGGTCTCTTCACTTTGGTACATCTTCCACATTTCCTCGGATTCAACTTGCACTCATTAGTCGCCGAAACTTCATTCACCGTCATAAATCATTTTATTCGCAATTCTACCGCAATGCCGACATCTGGTAATATCTTTGACATTCTTGTCCTCGTCCTTGACGTTATGCTTACAACCACGCATGCACTTTGACGTTCTGTCTGTAACTAGGGCCGCACCTTCTTGCTAGACTTACCTATATCTAGGAAGATAGATATCATTCCTCGCGCAGCGCCCGGTATGTGGTAAGAATCTTCTTGCAACGATGATGCCTTCCAAATGTGCAACATTGGTTCTTCATCAGCTTCCATCAACTGGTTGCCTCCGGCATGAAGCTCGTCCTACTACCTAATTCTAAGTTAAATCGTAGCTCTCTTACACAAATTTTCACAAGAATCGATCGCATATTTTTCAAAACCACATGAAAAGTAGGGTAACATACCCCATCTCCGTCGATCTGTCGATCCCTCATTACTGTAGGATCTAAGATTTCAATATACCTATAGCGTTGCGACATTCGCCTTACACTTTCTCAGCAATCCTATCTTAGCAACTCCATCTCAGATCTACTAACCCTAATTCGCACTCAACTCAATTTATCCTGAATATGCCTAGGGTCTTTCCTATCCTGTACGACCTATCATTCCTATCTTACTCTCACCTATTCTTATTTCAGTGACCAATAAGCTGCGGCTCTGATGCCAAACTGTAACACCCTAAATCCGGGGTCAAGATTTGGTGTCACAAAAACAATCTTTACATAAAATAGAAAAATAAATAAATAACCCCTTGAATCCGGATCGTTTACAGGTTATGGTGTGAAACAAGAATCTAATCTCCTACAACTTTCAAAAACTAAAATACAAATGTAAATACCTTTGAACTAATGCTCGTAACATATTCTTCGAACTTCTTCAACCTCTCGCATCAGAGTTTTCTCGAACTTCTGCTGTCTATCTACGCTAATCATTCTTATCTGTTTCTGGTAGAAATAAGAATTGACAAAGCAAGAGTGAGCCAAAAATGCCCAGCAAGTATATACTTTGAGTTTCAAACATTAATATTAAAAGAAAAGCTTCCGGACAAAATCTTAAAACAAGTTTACATAATTCTATTTATTTTTAGTGAGTGAGCGAATAAACATTGGTTGTCATCCGCCTTTAGCTAAAATTCAAAAATGACAAACGATTCCCCCATTCATCTCCTGAACCAGGGTTTTGTCCGATTTTTGGAATCATAAAACCATACGAGAGAGAATGCCGTTAATGGCGATCAACAACAAATTAGACTGGACACTATTTCGCATCTATATTCTGCTGATCAGTCAGAATATAATGCAGATCTATATCTCAATATATAGATCTAGTTGGGTCCCCAGGCACTACGGCCCATCTCGAGGCACCAGTCATCCCGGTCCTCAGGATTAAGTAAAACTCAATTTCCAAAATATCACTATCCAGCCCGTAGAGTGTTTTGATGTCAAATCATTTTGAATTCAAAACATCCCAATTCAGGGTTCGCAAATAACCCGAATGAATGGGTATTTGCTCATTAGAGCAATCGAATTACAGGAACAAGAATAAATGAACAAGCATAATATGAGTAATTGCAGCGAAATGTAAAACATTTAACTATTCTGAACTTAGAATAGGATCGAAGAAATAATTGCACTAATTTAAAAGAAAATCCAGGAACACTTGTAGTATTTTAAAAGAAAAATCCAGAATACTTGCAGTATTTAAAAGAAAGTTCGGGAATACTTGCCTCAATAAGCTTTAACCGCTATTGACTTTGGTTCGACTTTGATCGTTCGACTTTATCATCAAACTACTATTCTATTCTGGACACGATCCCAACATTCAGATCCTTTAGTTGGAACTTCGTTGATCTCGATGTCTAATCACTAGATCGTTTCTAGTCCGATGTCACGTCTCGGGTCTTCCGTCTAAAACCTACAGGGTTGAAATACCCTAATTCAAATAACCGCTTAAGCTTAACATCAAATCGTTACCCTATTCTACCCATACGATTTCATATCCGAATTTATATTTATATGAATGATCAAAATACACATAGCAATTAGGTTTCACATCTTCGAAAATCGGTTCGGTATTTAATTTTGAAAAATACGTATATTCGTCGTTTTGACAAAAAAAAAGGTAATCGATTATTTATAAATTATCTTGTTACGTCACGCAAATCGGTTTTATAAAGTTCAATTATATCTTTGTTCGACGTCTCCGATAATTACAGGGTACGTTTCCGTATTTTCGGAATTAATTTTTCGAAAATCGGGCAGCGTTTCCTCTATTTATCGGCCTGCCCGTCGAATCATTTCGACGTCAAATTCACAACACAACAATCAATCCAATCCATCATTCGCAATCCCAATCACCGACACAACTCGGTTATTAATTATTTTTATTCGTATTTTTCATTTCGCAATTTATGTTATCAACTATTTTTATTTGATTATAAATTAGGACTCAGAATTAATCATCATTGTCCACCGTCGGCTCGTCGAGGCTCATCGCCGACGGCGGTACAATTCGTGGGTTCCCGTTTATAACAGGCGTCCTACACGAATCACACTGATTAATTATCAAGAATTTTCCGCACAAATTTATTTTATTTCACGAATCGCAATCGAAAAATTTCTGCAGAAATAGAATAATTAAATTAATAACAGAAATTCACAAAATCAACGCGTGTAAACACGCACCAACAGTCAGGGGAGGGGGAACAACCGGAAAGAGGCACAAATTGGAACAACCAGAAAACACGGCCGAAAGAAACGTGAATTGGGCGGTTACACAGCAGTACCGCCGCCTAAACACCAAACCCACACACCACACACACTCGTACAACACTGAACACACAAAGATACAAACTCACGCACACACGCGGATAAATACACACACACCAACACGATACACACGCACGCATGGAGGATGTCACACGCGCCACCACCTCGTCGGAGCAGCGAGGGCGGCGATGAGAAAGAAAACAAGAAAATGAACGAAAAACGAACGGTGAACTCACCGGAGAAGAGAGGAAGAACAGGGAGATGGTGACAGGGGAGAGAGAAGAGATTTGCTGGGAGAAAGAGAGTGGATTCGAGATATGAGATTGGAGAGGAAGGATAGATTTTAGAGAGAGACAAGTCGAGAGAGAGATTGAGTAAGGATGAGGTTAGAAATGAACTGATAAGGATTGTGACTGGTATCGGTTTCCTATTTTATTTTATTCCCAATATTAACCTATTTTGTACCGCAATTATCGATGTCAACAAATAATTTACGAGTAACCATAACTCAAACTATCGTTTAAAACAGTTTTTAATTTTTACCATAACCGAAACATCACACCTTGGATTTGTTTAATAATTCGATAATTACATTTACCTTTCAGATCCGAAAATAGGTTACTTAGCCGCTAGGTAACTGAAAAGAAGATACGATTCTAATACCAAATTTGGATAATTATCAAAACAGAGCTTCCTATAAAATATTTTTTATGAAATTGAGGTAATAATATCTCGCCTTTTTAAGAATATGGGTGCTTATCGATACATAAAATGGTTTGCGTATCGTAAATTTCACACCGGGACTCGTACAGGTCAAACTGTACCCCGGATCGAAAAAGTCAAAACATGAAAAGTGTTCAGAATTATCAGATTAGGTTAGAAAAGAGTTTTCAGAAGAGTTTCGGATTGTAAACACGCAAAAACAATTGAAGTGGGATGATTTCTGATTAAAAATTAATTTTTATAATTATGTAAGAATAATCATTACTAATTCTATAAATTCTTATAAAATCATATAATAATCCAAATATTACCAGGAAATACCAAAATTATCTAGATTTAATTCTGGATAATTAAAAATTAAAATATCTAAATTTTATCAGAAATAAACATCCAAATATTAATATCAGTTATCAAATAATTCACCAAAATTCACATAAAATCACATAATAATTATTTATTGATAAAAATAAATACATAATATTTCCTGGGCGTTACATCTAATCATCCCATACATAGGGATAAGAGGGCATCTAAGGCCCTACTGGCTGATGGAGTTCATGGATGACAAAGGTGTGAGAAGATTCTTCAGATTAGAAGACCAATTGAGTATCTCTAGCAATGAGACTCTCTTGGAAATGCAAGAAAAGCTAGATCTCTCAGAATCTGATGAACTGGAATTCCACAGGCAGCTCCAAAATCAGATTGATGAAAACAACAGAAAGCTTAGAAGAAGAACCAGACCTTCAAAAAAACTAGGAAAATCTGCTCAGGCTAGAGGAGCATCTTGAAAATGACTGTGAGACAAACCTTGTACATTTTGATTAATTGAAGCACTTTCAGTATTATCTACTTATCTTTAAAGCTGTATGTTTAGGATGTTTTGTTATCATCAAGTATCTCTTAATTTATGGCTACAATTCTAGTAGACATAAATTGAGGGAGATTGTTGTGCATATGTTGTGTACTTGATGATTTCATAAACAAAACATCTAAGTGGATTTTACTTAGTGAAATCATGTAGCACTCGACGGATAAGAATTATAGTCCCGACGGATAACTCATTATAGTCCCGACGGATGTTAACTTATTATCCATCGAGTGAGTAGCTTATGTAATAATAAGCCTGTAGCACAGTTCTGTATACATCTTTGTATAGATTCTTTAGTAGCCTATAGGTCATGTTGATTTTAACTAGATATGCAGAATAGGTTGATTAATTGTATATAAATGCTGTCTTGTAATTCTGCATAAGTGAAATGAAGTCAAGTGCCAAAATAGCTACCGACGGATGATTAACAAAGCCATCGACGAATGATCAAATGACTATCAACGGATGTTTAATATAGCAGTCGACGGATGATCAATGAAGCCATCAACGGATGTTCAGAAAGTGGACGGATGATCATCCAACGGATGTTCATAAAATCCAACAGATGATCATATAAAGAATTCAAACAGCAGTTGAACAGTGAAAGCTGACACACAGCCGTCGAGATGTATACAAATCTACTGTGGAAGCCCCTTAACTGGGTAATAGAGGACGAAAAGCAGCAAAGCTTAAGACTGATAGTTTTTATATTTATTCAGTCTTTTTGACTTTGTAATCTTGGTAATATATAAACCAAGAACATAGAAAATAGAAAATAAGATAGCTAAGATACAAAAACAGAGAAATCTTTGTAAGCAGAATCATTAGCATTTCCCTGTATTCTCAGTAATTCGATTTGTAAGCAGTTGTGAGTATTCTTGCACACAGAGTCCTCTCGATATATAATATATATCTCTGGTGGAATTGTTTAAATCCACCAGAAAGATTTTAAAGACTCTTGTTTTTAATTACTTATATTTTGATTCAATTAATTTTCTATTCCGCATTGTGCTAATCAAAACATTTATATCTATATTCGAGTTGAACATTTTTATTTCGAGAAAAAGGTTCAAGAATTCCATTCAACCCCCTTCTGTAATTCTTGTTATATTGTTAAGGGACTAACATGAAGTTCTGAAGAAAGCTAAAGATAATCTGATAAATGATTTTGTTAAGAAACATTATGGATTCAGATTGATTCAGTGATGTTGGTAAAGCTGGATGTTTTGTAAGTTGTAATTAATAGTCTTATTAAACTCTTATTGCATTTGAACTTAAATGTTTTTGACATCATCAAATCTATTAACTTGTACATTCTTGCATAATTTACAAGTTAGGGAGATTGTTGGATATATTTGAGATGTCATGTCTAATATGTTTCATGTTTAGTTTTAAGATCTTAACTAACAGGAAATATCAGTTCTTACTGGAATCGGGACTTACTGGAAGTTAGGACTTAAGAATATCAGAAATTAGATTATCAGAAGATAATATCAGAAGATGGATATCAGAACTTAAGTACTGGAGGACTAACAGTTAAGGAAGGAAGCTGATTTACAGGAAAGAAGATCGAGACTAATACAAAAGGAAGATATGCATGGAAAGAGTTAGAGGACTAGAAGATTTATATAAGATATCTAATTGATATATTTTAGGAGACAGAATTATATTCCATATCAATTAGAAGTTATCTTGTAACTGTGTGTCTATATAAACACATACATAGGTTTACTCTAAAAGAGTTACGTGATATTTGTTCATCACTGAGAGAGGACAATTCCATTATAACTTAGATTATTATATCGAATACATATGTTTTCTGTAACTTATGCTTTAAATCAATTTGATTATATTCTACACTGTATTAAACCCCCTTCTACAGTGTTGTGTGACCTAATATGTCATGACATTTATCGATTGTATCTAAGTTATGGATGAGTTTCTTACTATTGTCATCATCTATCCGTCGATCATAATATTAAGCTTTTAGTTTCCAAACATCTTTCTAATAATGGTGTAGTTGATTTCATTCTTAGCACACTTAATTCGTCTTTGTTGATAGGTTGGATGTTATTTGTTAAGTTATTTATGAGTTGTTGTATTCAAGCTGTCGTGTTAGTGTCATGTTGTAACTTCAATGATTTCTTTCGAGGTGTCATCTCTCTCAATGGTCGGTTTGAAGACGTGTATAATTAAAATGTTGGACAAATTTGAGATTTCTAAGTACTACCCCTATTCCATCTTAAGCATTAAATTGTATGTAAGGACTCTCTTAGAACTCGTCATATGTCGAATACGTGAAATTAAACTTGTAGAAAATTAATTTTTTTTTGATTAAGCTAACTTCTTCTCGTCTTTTGTTCTTTATATTTGTTGGAATGGTTCATATTCAGTGAAAGATCGTAACTGCATGTTGTCAACTTTTTGGATTTATGTTACTGTTAACTTTCTAGATTCATGCGGTTCTCAAGCCGATTTTTAATGTATCGTACATGTCCTTGTTGTTCATCTCCTTAAAGTCACGACATATATAATATGCTTTGGTGCCCCCTTGTGGCGATTTCAAGACAAGTCCCAATCATGTCCATTGACATTTGGAGCTGTCATGTATTGCTTCACTTTTTCGTTCAGCTGTGTCAAAAGACTTGGATTGAAATCAACCACAAAATCATCAGGGCTTGTGAGATCATAGTTGTCAAGTATACCTTTAGTTGTGAAGGCTTCTTCATGTTACTCCATTCAATAGAATCTTTTATTTCGTTGTAGTATGTCGTGAAACATTTCGCACTTACCTAATAAATATGAAATGAATTTTTTCCAAGAAGTTAGTCATCATGTCAATATTTGGACATCTTTGAATGATGTTGGAAATGTCAACTCAAGAGCTTTAGTCAAGTGTTTGACACGATCAACCATGTTTCTAGAGTTCCGTGAAGGTGGGAGTAGTCATTTCGGAGGTGTCGTCTCCCTCTTATGTACTCGACATGTTCTTTGTCATGTAGCCTTTCTTGAAGATTACTTGATTTTCCCTCCTCAATGTTGCGCATTCATGTGTCTTGTCTTCATAGTAATCTTGAAGGTAATATTATAGTTCTAATTTTGCGTAGGCTCGCGGTTATCACTTTTAGGTGACATCAAACACATTCGACTTATACTTTCTCACATGTATTTTATTTAACTACTCGATATTATGCATGTACTAACTACGTATAGAGATATTATGTTGAATTCGTTATAAAACAATTTATGTTTAGAAGGATATTACTCATGATAAAATTATCATTCATTGATCGTAAAACAAGTACATTTTGATATGACATAACAAAGATAATGAAAATAAGAATAAAATAACATCCGAACACAGAATATGTTTAATCAGAAATTACTTTGATTTTTCATGCACAAACTAATTTATGTTTGGCCATAAGGTATTGGTTGATTAATACGACAACATTCAATAGTTATGACGTGATGACAAGAAATTGTGATCATATAACTAAACCCTGGTAGTATAACAACTACTTGTAAATCTAAGGTGAAATTGATGCATATTAGATATACATATTTATGTCTCGTTATGTCATGCTTAATCTAAGAGTTTAATACATGTTTGTGAAGTTTGAATGAAAAAATAGCAAAAATCAACATGCCATCATGATATATGAATAACATGCATAAATGAACGATCTAAATGTAATTAATAAGTACGTGAATGATATCATGTCAAGAGAGAGTAATGAGTTCCCCACTTTACACTAGTGAAATATGAATCACGTATCATGGCAAACGTCAACTAAACATCTAATGAAATTCATCAACACAGCAACATGATGATATTATAGGTATCAAATCTATCTTATTCAATTTAACATAAAAGATAACATTTGAAAGCAAGTTCAGGAAAGTGAAGATAGCTAGCATTATGTTCTAATAATTTATTTGAAAGTAAATGGAATAACAAAGAAATGACATAGAAGCATGAAAAGAGATTACTTGTAGTACACTTTCGAATGGAGGATAATCCAATTATTCAGAATCTATGTTGTCAAGTTTGGACAACTTGTAGGCTTCCCACCCAGTGACATCATCGATCAAAATGAGTAAAAAACCATAGTTTTCTTGAATGTGTCCAATTTCCAAATATCTAGGAGTTGTTCCATTGTATGTCATATTTGAGCTTTAAACATCTTGTTGACAAGACGTTAAAATCTCGTATCGAAACTTGTTAGACCAAATAGCAAGGTCAAGTAGCAATAGATGCCCCTATCCATTATAAAGTTCATCTTCTCTCTATTTGGAGGATGGACTTGAATCTAGTTATGACCATTTATGCATCCAGAAATATCAAGAGTTTGTATCATGTCATCGCATCGATCAACATGTTAAGAGTGCATGTCTAACCATCATGTCGATCAATATGTTAAGAGTTTGTGTCATGCTATCACACTGATCATCATGTCATTGATTAACTTATTTATATTTAGTTTCTATTTGATATGTACATCATATGGGTTGTCATTCAAATTGTGTGTGATCACGTTAGGGTTGGTATCTATCATTACGTCATGTTCCCAAGCCAAGGTGTCCACTATTTTCGTCAGAAAATCAATCAAATTGAACTCCATCTTTGGTGTCACCTCCTGTCCAATAACAACATTCATGTCCCCTATCATTAAGCTAACATTAACCAAGTTTTTTAGAATTGTCACGACAACTAGTGGGTGTTTTGGCTCTTGTCATCATATTTTTGTTTCCTTTCATGTAAATATTATATTCGACTCAGGTTAGAGCCGTTAGACACCTCCATAAATGTCACCAACTTATACTGAGTCATCGAATTGATCTTCATGTCAATATGTAATTCCGTCAAGCTGATGATGTCGGACACCATCTTTAGGTGTACATCATGTCGGTATCTGGACATGTCATCAAAAATGTATATCTTCATATAAAATTAATGTTATCCTCTTATTTTTCATCCATAGAGTAGCCTCACACTCATACTTAAGAAAGATAATAGCCTCCCGAGTCGTATGTTGTCGACTTCTTACTAGAATGATGGTAATTTTTAGAATCAGCCTCCCGAGTCGTGTGTTGTCGACTTTCTACTAGAATGATGGTAATTTTCAGAATCTTCATGTCCGCCTTCTTCAAATATGATTTGCACCATAGCTTTGGCAGGTTATTTTGTTTTCGCACTCCCATCTTAGGGTTCTTAATGAGAATGATAAGAGTTTCCTCCACACGGCATTATTTTTCGTTGTTGTAGATGTCGTCCATGTCTAATCATCGTACCACACTTTGTATTGCCCACCTTTTTTATGATTTCAGAGAGCCAAGCCCAGTTTGAGTGCCGCCTTTTCTGAATGAAACATTCATGTCATATTGAAGCTTTTTAAGGAATGAAACCATGTCTCCGTTTACATCCACGTTATCACCTTAATTTGTTGCCATGCCTTAATCTGTAGAATCGTCACCCATATTGAAAATCATATACACTTTTAGCTAATTTCCCATAGACGGCGCCAATTGTTTTTACCAAAATTTGCGGGTTAAAAACTAAGTCTAATACAATTTAATGTTTAAGTAATTAAAGCAAGAAAGTAAGAATAAGAACGATAATATAATCGACACAAGCAAATGGTGACACAGAAAATCCCGTGAAAGGGTAAAAACCGCGGGTCGGACGATACCCAACCGAAATGATTCCACTAAGTTCATATCAAGATGATTACAAGTGATTATAACCAATTAAATAAAAAGGAAACATGGCGATAAGCTCCTTCTTCAAGTTTGCAGTTTGGACGTGTCGAACAGCAGTTTGAACGTGTCGAGTGTGTAGTTTGGACATGTCGAATGTGCTGTTTGGACGTGTCGAGTGTGCAGTTCCTACTCGTCATCTGTGCATGTACTTGTCGGTTGTGTAGACCTTCTCGTCAGCTGAGAGAAAATATAATATACCTGATATTGCAAATGATCACCATCAATAAGATACTAGGGAAAAGTAGTGTAAAACTTCTAATTTGTGTGTTCCAAATTGGATGTAGATAGAGAGAATTTTTCTTGAGGTTGATGTGTATGACGTGGTGTGCAAATTTAGATTATTTATGGGATGATTATCAAGAGATATTATAAAATACATATGTTAAGCTAATAACTAAGGTGAGAATTTATGTAGTATAGAGAGAGTATTAGGGCCTATTTGGATGGGAGGTTGAGATGTGAAGGGCTAGGTTGGGTTGGGTTAGGCTAGGTTGGGATGGGATAGGTTAGGTTAGGTTCAACCTCTACTGTAACGCCCCCAAATCCGGGGTCAGGGGATTTGGTCGTCACTATAAAACCTCAATCCAGATTAACCTGTTAAATTAAAATGCAAATTCTAGCGGAAGATACTTAGTATCTATGACCCCAAACTAATCCAAGATTTTTTAAGGTTACAGTTTTAGAAACAAGAATTCCAAATTCCACAAATAAATGTTCACTTTCTTTTAAAATTCTTTTCAATAATTCTCAACCTTAAAATTTAACCCGCTAGTATAACTTCGAAAAGAAGTATACTAGGCTTAAATACAATACACAACTATAATATAATATAATATAAACAACTTTATACAAAAGAACTTACACTAGTTCGCAAACCCTGGACCAACCACCTTCCAAAAGCTCCTTCTTTGCTTCCTCGAATCACGTGGCTAAACAACACAAGTTAATCCTCACTGGAGGTTAAATTTAAAAACAGACAAGTATGAGCGGAAGAAATGCTCAGCAAGTTTATTATAGCATATATATGGTTGTTTTGATATAAAACCGACATCTGCATTAGAGCAGAATATTTTAAAATCATAATTACTGAAACAGAAAATTTATTAAAAATTGGATAATTGTTTCTCACTGTATTCAAAACCCTTTTTGATATTTTCGAGCGAAATGCTTCAGCAATACTCTGAATCTTGACCAGAATAAAACTCGTAAAACAGGGTTTACAGAAATATCGTAAACGACAATAAAAAGAATGATTATGGATTGAATCATAGACTTTATTCTAAACCGAACTCTTGATAATAATACTCATGTTGTTGTCATACCAAATTAGATATCAATATGAATTTTGATGCTCACAACATTCCATACTGAAGTCAACATTAATCATCTATACTAATACCACCTTTGATATTTAACAACAACCTAAATATCCACATCAAGCAGAAACTGAATCAAAACGGCATTTTACCTTTTATCCAGAACAGAAACAGTTGATAAATCATTTATTCTATGAATATCAAAAATGATATGATAATTTAAATTGGGATCATTCTCTGACGGACGTACTATCACATGCTGATCAGCCCGTGTGATAGCACTAGGTCATGATTCGTAGAAACATGTCCCCAAAACACGAGTACTCAAATAAAAAGGCAATATACCTGCCTGTGGCAAAAATTGTGTCATAATATTTCATATGACACTTAGAAATAGCCCTCCGCTGGACCGTCCGTCCCGGTCACTTACGCAATTTGATCCAATCTTAAAACCTTTTATTAAAAAGGGGTCATAATAATTGACACCCAACATAACTTTATTCCCCCATTACCTAGGTAGGAATATTCGCAACCAAATCATTTTTCTCAAAGTCCAAAAAATTTATAAATCCAGTGATTTATAAATAAAATCACTTAGCTATTCTGAACATAGAATAGCAGAAGAGTGCTTGCATAAACAGAATCATTTAATTCAGCGATATGTAAAATATTTATCTATTCTGAACTGAGAATAGGGAAAGCAATACTTGCATAAGAAGATTTAAAATAAATATCACTTGAACAATAAGCGATGATAGGGATACTTGCCTTTGGGTATTTACAAGTTAGTCACACTCGCAATAACACAATTGACTCGTTCTGACATCTCATGACATCATCGTCTTCTATTCAATAACAGTATCATCTACCCATACGATCCCGCACACATAAAGAACAATTATACATACGAATCACACACCACGTAGGCACGTAGTTCACGTAGTTCACATAGTAATTACATAATTCACGTATTACGTAACTCGATTTGTCAAAAGATTCAGTTTGATGTGTTTACAATTGAAATTGGATAAAAATACGGTTTTCGCAAAATGTTTGACTCAAAAGGGGTCGTAAAGAAATTGACCTTTCATTACAAAATAATTTAGGTCTCAAATGTTTTATCGCAAGCAGAATAATTTTGAAGTCTGTAAATGTTCGTTGATTGTTATTTTAACCATATATTCATTTGTATCTCCTTACTTTAATAATTAATTTGTTTATCTTAACCATGTCTTTTAAACTCACTCTTGACCTACGATATATTCTCATAATATCTCTCAAAAAGTTTCATTCTTTAATCGACTCGAAAACAGGCGTGGAACTTACCCGAAATTAAATGTCAAAATGGTCACAAACTATAATGCTACACAATCTCTTTCAAATAGTCAGTAGTCTGGGATTTTTAATAAATTGAAAAATTATCATTTTGTCACAAAATCTTTGCTGGGATAATCTTGAATCAGCAGTCTATTTCACATAAAAATTTCAATCCAAGATCATGAATTTAACTAGGTGAAATCTGGTCTCAAAATTGGACAAAACGCAGTTTTTGTCGGTTCTGCACTACATTCACTAAAACCTTAATAACTTTTTAACCGTTAACTCAAATGACACGAGGTTTTCGCGTGTACGATCTAGAGACTTCCTCCGATATACTCATACCAACTATAGTCTCATTCCTATTTCCAAAACATCCAGTTTGATTGCCAAAGGCGGAGACAGTGCTGGAAATTTTATTTAACATCGTCAAAACTCCTCAACCTTAATCGCAACCACAACCTATATCCAACATCATTCTTTAACCATTTTCAACTCCTCCCTTCAGTTAATAATCAACCAGAAAATAAAAGAAAAATTCATCACCAATTCATCAACCACAAACACTAAAAGCAGTCTAAAATCAGTCCCAAAACTACGCAATCTGACATTATAATTTATGCATAAACATCTAACAACAATTTCAACCCATGATTATAACATAGTAAATCCGGGGACTTAAATTTGTGTAGAAAATTTCAATAAACCATATATTCATCCAGGAGTTGGTCTATGTATACATACAAAGATAACCGGGAAAGAAACCTACTCTAGCCAAGTCCGACAAACAGAGCAAAATCCGGTGACCTTGAAATTCACCCGGAATATTTTAATAAAGATATATACATATATATATATTATTCCTCATGAACTGATTTGTACATATCCATGATCATAATAGGAAGAATCCAATTCAATCAAGACTCGGATTAAGATATAAATTCAAAAATTTACCAAAAAGGATGGTACAGGAGAGAGTACTAAAAGAGGAGATAGGCTTGGGGAGAGAGATTGACCAAGAGGGTGCGGTTGACATGAAGCAGCAGGAGTGCAGAGCACACAGCGGGGAAGAGGGGAGATGTTGGGTATAATTCTAACTACACAGCAATAATGGGCAGTTATATATATAATAACAAGAACATGGCAAATAACCCAACTAACGAAACAAAACACGAAGGCAATAACAAACTATAAAGACTGTAATTGACAAAGAAAGTAAAGAAAACTTATCTCTTATCGCTTTCCAAATTCTGATAAGAAGAAGAACACAACAGCTGAGTCGCCAAATCCTTCAAGAGGACTTGACTGTTCTTGAAGAGATTATTGCCCCCCACTTATGCTGTGATGGAATGCAGCAATATCGCTTCCAGGATAAAACAACAACAGATCAATCTGGCCACAGAACCAACAATGATCAACGGCGACTCGCACCTCAGTTTGCCCAAAAAACCTATGCAACTCATATATGTTTGCGAGGTAGGCACCGAGACTTGTATCCTTTTAATCTCAAGTATATCTCTCAATATATAGGCATCTCAAGTTGCTCTTCTTCTATTTTACTCGATGTGGTACACCAAGTAACAAAACAGAAAAAAGTAAACAAAATGGTTTTTCCTTATTATTTATATTATATCGTGATTAATTAATATTAATATTACAAAATATATTCAGAGTATGATTAAAATAATCCTTACTCAATATATTTTATATTAATAATTAAATAATCAATATAAATAATTAAACTTGTAATAGAAAAGAAAAATATAAGAGTTCTCTCTAACACTAGGCCATACAAGCATTCCACTTATGCTAGTAGTTGTAAACAACACTAACACAAGATGCTATATAAACTCAATATCTTTCTTTTACAATACCAATGTGGGACAAAATCCCCAAAACCCATTTCAAACAAGCAACTTTATCGCAATATATTCATGGATTCCATTAAGAAAATGTCTTAGATCCAAATATGAAAGTTTAAGTCCTCATGTCAAGGAACAACCTCCAAGTGTTAGTTTCCGGAAATCATATCAAGAACATATATAAAATATGCCTCAAACTTTCCATTTTCTAACAATCCCCCACAAATCCATAATTAAATTGTATACCAGATTTTATCATGACTTGCTTTTCAGAGTCGGTACCCTCCCGGGTTTGAACCCTCCTAAGTCCTCTACTTCGATGGCTATCGGATACAGATGGAATGTTTCACCTTGAATCTTTATCCATTGGGTGTAACCACACTCCATAGACGACGACAAGTCAAAGGCTATGGTGCCAATCTACGGCTTTGAGACGTTAATGGTCATGTCTCGATCCTGTTCGTCGAATGTTTCGAGGAATAACCCTTTCCTCTAATTGCGACCACACAATTACATTCGCTTAGCTGGGCATCTCCAGAGATGTACTGCTATCATCTCGTCAAACGACTTGACCCCATTCAGAGTTCAAATAACTCTTGCTAACTAGCAGTTCAAGTACCTCTTAAGGTTTATAGGGAATAGACTCAAATACATAAGTATCTAAATGTATATGGTAGAGGTACTACCAATTCATCCATACAACTTGTTATTACCACATTGAATACACTTCGAGGGATCTCCTCTCAGGTGTATTGGGTTCCCGCTGTTGATGAATTATGATGGGTTACCAGTCTCATCCCCAACCTCAACTTAAGGACTATAGCATGCTCAATCCCTTTAGTTAGCGGATCAGCTATATTATCTTGAGTTCCTATGAACTCTATAGCAATAATCCTATCAGACAGAAGACCCCTTATAGACTTTAGTCTAACTTGGATGTGTCTCTTTGTTTTAGCATTATACTTTACACTTCTGACTTTATCGATAGTTGTACGGCTATAACAATGAACAGAAATGGCAGGAAGCGGCTTGCTTACTACAGGTAACATACTCATGAGTCCATGTAACCATTCAGCCTCCGTCCCCGTGGCATCAAGTGCACACAACTCAGGCTCAAAAGTAGACCGAGTAATCAAAATCTGTCTAGAAGACTTTCAGGACACTGTTCCACCCGTAAGGGTAAACATATATCCAGTCACTCCATTGAAACCAGATTTCTTAGCTATCCAACTTGCATCACTGTACCCCTTGAGTACCCCCGGAAATCTCCGGTAATGCAAGCCAAGGGAAATAGTTCCCTTCAGATATTTAAGAACTCTATCCAGTGCCTCCCAATGAGTCTTGTTTGGACAGCTTGTATATCTAGCTAACTTAGACACAGAATAAGAAATATCTAGCCTAGTCACATTAGCAAGATATTGCAAACTCCCAATAATCTAAGATTACCTTAACTGAGACACAGGAACTCCTGAACTATTCTTGACTAAGGCAACTTTTGAATCATATGGTGTACTAGCGATTCTACAATTTGAATAACCATACTTCTCAAGTATAGATTTCTCTATATAATGAGACTGTGACAAAGTTATTCCATCAGTTGACTGAGTCAACTTGATCCCAAGAATCACACTAGCTTCACCCATATCCTTCATCTCAAAGTGCATCTTCAAGAAACTCTTTGTCTCGTTAATAATCTCAATATTGGTTCCAAACAACAAGATATCATCTACATACAAGCACACGATCACACAATCATTACCTCTAACCTTATAGTAGACACACTTGTCACTTTCATTAACTAAAAAATTCGAAGTCTAAAACAGTTTCATCAAACTTTTTATGCCAATCTATAGGTGCTTGTTTAAGGCCATGGATGGACTTGACTAGTCTACATACTTTCCTCTCATTACCAGAAGCAACAAATCCCTCAGGCTGATCCATATAAATCTCTTCTTCAAGGTCACCATGAAGAAAAGCTGTCTTTACATCCATTTGATGGATGATAAGACCATGTACAAAAGCCAATGCAATAAGCATTCTGATTGTTGTCATTCGGGCAACTGGAGAATATGTATCAAAATAATCAATGCCTTCCCTTTGCCTAAAGCCCTTAGCAACTAGCCTAGCCTTGTACTTATTTATTGAGCCATCAGGGTTTAGCTTCCTCTTGAAAATCCATTTACATCCAATAGTAGAACACCCTGGAGGGAGATCGACTAACTCCCATGTTCCGTTTGAAACAATTGAGTCAATTTCACTCTTTACAGCGCCTTTCCAATGCCTTGACTCTGAAGAATCCTTGGCTTAATGGAAAGTTAAAGGCTCATCCTCAACATTGTAAGTGATAAAGTCACTTCCAAAGTCCTTGACTACCTTTGCACGCTTACTCCTTCTAGGTTCCTCTACTTCGTTAGGAGTAGAGCTACTACCAGGTTCCACCCCCATATTTGTCATCTTTTCCACGTAATCAGGAATAGAACTTGATGTGTGAGTGGGATCATCCTCAGAACTACCCAAGATATACCAGTCTTCATTGGGAATACTTCCTCAAAGAAAGTTGCATCACGAAACTCAACTATCGTATTTGCCATAATACCATCTATGTCAGATTTTAATACTAAAAATCTCATAGTAGTTATGGTTTCAAGATAGCCCAGAAAGATACAATCAACAGTTTTCGGACCCAGTTTCTTTCTCTTGTGTTCAGGGAAAACCTTAGCAAAGCACCCCCACACATGAAGATAACTCAAACTTGTCCTACGCTTTCTCCATAATTCATATGGTGTCTTGTCCATATGTTTCAGAGGGACTCTATTCTGAATATGGCAAGTCGTATTCAGAGCCTCTTCCCACATGTACTTAGGCAACCCAGAATTAATTAGCATACTGTTAATCATGTCTTTAAAAGTTTTTTTTCTTTCGTTCTGCCACCCATTAGACTCAGGTGTGTATGGTGGAGTAACCTCATGAACTATACCATTACTTGCGCAAAATTCATTAAACAAGGTACTCGTATACTCACCACCTCTGTCAGACCTCAAACGTTTAAGTACTTTGCCAATTTGTGTTTCAGCTTCATTTTTATACATAATGAATTTATCTAGTGCTTCATTCTTATGTTTAAGCAAATAAACATAACAATATCTACTATAATCACCTATAAAGGTAATGAAATATCTACAGTGATCCTTGGTCAACACACCACCAAATTCACATATGTCTGAGTGCACTAAATCTAACAAGTCTGAATCCCTAACAATATTATGAAAAGGTTTCCTTGTTTGTTTAGCAGTTACACAAACTTGACACTTAGATTTCTTATCAATGGCGTACTTTAGAATCAACTCTAAATTCATCATATTCTTTAGAGCACCAAAATTTAAATGACCAAGTCGTAAGTGCCACAAATCAGATGATTCTACACAATTAACAGAAGGTGCAACACTATCATTAATAAAACCACCCAAAACGGGTTTAACATTTATTAAAATAAACCATTAGACAAGTAACCCTTGCCAAAGAATGTACCAGTATGAGTAATAACTATTTTATTACACTTCAAAGAAAGTTCAAAGCCGTTTTTAACTAAACAACTTCCACTTATAATATTTCTACGAATAGAGGGAACATGATACACTCTAGTGAGAGATAGAATCCGCCCAGAAGCAAACTTCAGGTCCACGTTTCCTATTCCAAGCACTTGTGCAGCACTAGCATTCCCCATCGTCACTGTCACTCCATGACTCTGTTGATAAGATACAAACAAGCTAATATCAGCACAAATATGTACATTAGCTCCAGTATCAATCAACCACTCATGTGACAGATAAGTGGAAAGTAGTACAGGGTTGTAAGTAACATACCCGTCATCGGTTCCAGAGGCAACAACCTCACCAATGACCATGTTAGCTATTGGCCCACTCGTGGTTCCAAGTCCAAGCACATTATTTGCTTGAGCTACCACTCCAGCTTTCTTAGCTTTCTTACTTGGACAGTCCTTGCTTTTCTGTCCTACAGTCACTACATTTACCTTCGAGCTCCCATGTTCCACAGGCAACACATGTCCCTATTTAGACTTGTGCTGCTCCCTACTGAGATATCCAACATCAAGTTAGACCATGTGATCTCTCCTTTCTGTCTTTTCAGGGAGAGAGCAAACTCTTCCCAAGACTTAGAGAGCTTTTCAATCACAGACATCACTCGAAACTTCTCAAGCAAGACCATACCGGTCTTACCCAAATCATGAACTAACATCTCAAACTCATGAACCTGTTCAGTCATGGATTTTCCATCCACAAGCTTAAAATCAAGAAACCTAGCCACAGAATACTTCTCAAATCCTTGAGAATCAGTATTACGGGTTTGGTCCAGTTTATCCCATAAGACTTTAGCAGTATAGACATCTGATGAATAAACATCGAACAAGGTGTTCTCCAAGGATGCCAAAATTGGCTGCCCTAGCCACCCCATCCTTCTCAGCCCATAAAGCATAAACTTTAACAGATTCAGCTTTCTCTTGATCCAACCCAGGAGGATCATTCTGTACTACTAACAATAGACCCTTAACCGTTAACTAGAGCTTCGTCTTTTTCTGCCAAAGAGAAAAAGAAGCTCCACCACTAAATTTATTAGGCATACCCGATAAATCAATTGGATGGGGAAAACGATACGTGGTCCGGTCAATGGTAGTAGTACCACCAGAACCAAAATCAGTCTCAATAATTTTAGGAACATCACCAGTTTCGTTAACCATCTTGCTAATTAACTATATATAACTATAATCTCTTCAAGATTGTTGGGTATAATTCTAACTACACAGCAACAATGGGCAGTTATATATATAATAACAAGAACATGGCAAATAACCCAACTAACGAAACAAAACACGAAGGCAATAACAAACTATAAAGACTGTAATTGACAAAGAAAGTAAAGAAAACTTATCTCTTATCGCTTTCCAAATTTTGATAAGAAGAAGAACACAACAGCTGAGTCGCCAAATCCTTCAAGAGGACTTGACTGTTCTTGAAGAGATTATTGCCCCCCACTTAAGCTGTGATGAAATGCAGCAATATCGCTTCCAGGATAAAACAGCAACAGATCAATCTGGCCACAGAACCAACAATGATCAACGGCGACTCGCACCTCAGTTTGCCCAAAAAACCTATGCAACTCATATATGTTTGCGAGGTAGGCACCGAGACTTGTATCCTTTTAATCTCAAGTATATCTCTCAATATATAGGCATCTCAAATTGCTCTTCTTCTATTTTACTCGATGTGGTACACCAAGTAACAAAACAGAAAAAAGTAAACAAAATGGTTTTTCCTTATTATTTATATTATATCGTGATTAATTAATATTAATATTACAAAATATATTCAGAGTATGATTAAAATAATCCTTACTCAATATATTTTATATTAATAATTAAATAATCAATATAAATAATTAAACTTGTAATAGAAAAGAAAAATATAAGAGTTCTCACTAACACTAGGCCACACAAGCATTCCACTTATGCTAGTAGTTGTAAACAACACTAACACAAGATGCTATATAAACTCAATATCTTTCTTTTACAATACCAATGTGGGACAAAATCCCCAAAACCCATTTCAAACAAGCAACTTTGTCGCAATATATTCATGGATTCCACTAAGAAAATGTCTTAGATCCAAATATGAAAGTTTAAGTCCTCATGTCAAGGAACAACCTCCAAGTGTTAGTTTCCGGAAATCATATCATGAACATATATAAAATATGCCTCAAACTTTCCATTTTCTAACAGGAGAGATTAAGGAGAGACTAGAGATAGGGAGAGAGATAGAAGAAATTTGGATATGAGGAGGATGAAGAATAATTAGAAGGAAATGAAAGTAGGTTGCTGGTGTCGCCACGAGGAGGTGAAAAAGATAGGTGACAGATATACAAAATTTCTATTTCAGAATTCTAATTTTTTTATTATTTTTTTCACAAAAATCACTTAAAATACTCTTGTAAAATTTTAAACTAGTCAATACTTATTCAAGAAAACACAAAATTATATACATTTTTTTAAAATATAGATATTCAAATTATCTATCTCCCCGTATTTTTAAAATAATTTTTTTTTGAAAGTATAAATTATTTTATACGGATTTTCAAAATAATGATCAGTAAATACAATATTGAGTATAAAAAAATCATTTTGAAATACATACTCTTTAAAATAAATTCAATTACCATTTTTAAAAAGTCCAAATAAGTATTCTAGAGATTTCAAAACAAATCCCATGGTTGCATAATATCCCAATGATTTTATAAAATATTTAAATATATAAAAAAACTCTATTTTTCAGACAATAATTCATAAAAAATCATTTTAAACAACACCAACCATGCCAAATACACATAACCACATAAGCACGTAATTCCCATATACACATAATTTCATATCCAAGAATCATTTAATACATATCTTCAAAATAACCATATATTTTATTGAAATACTAAATACGTAATAAAACAATCATATATATATATTAAATATTTTCACAACTCACCCACAATCATGGTGAACAAGAATAAAATATCAAATTTAAATTGATGCGAATAGAATATCCTCTTGATACCTAAAATCGCAGAATAAACTCATTTACCGATATCAATAAAATAACCGGATTTTTAAATAAAAATTTAAAATAGTAAAATAATCAAATCCTTTTACACTAATGACAGAGGTCAATACTGTACTAACCATTAGCACACCGAGTTAATCAATGACACGAACTCATGAAACCAGATTAAATATCCACAATTTTATTCCGTCTATAGAAAAATCACATAAAAATATAAAAAAAATAATAATAAATTTTGAAAATACGGGATATTACATCTACTCTATTTGGATGCAAGGTTGAATGGGAAAGGGTTCAAATTAGAAAAAATCGTGGAAAACAAAAATTGAAAAAGTTAAAAGTTTTAATATAAAATTATTAAATGTTTAGAATTTTACATAATATTTTTAAGAAGTAAAATTTTAAAATTTGAAAATTATAACGAATAACTAAATTGACCTTTTTATTATTAAATAAAATATTTGATAATAACAAATTAAAAATGATTACAAACTAATAAATATTTGAAAAGTCAAACTGAAACAAGGAAGAGTTGGAGTGAAAGAAAAGAAATCGGGAAATAGGAAAAAAAAATGAAGTCAGAACACCCCGATTTGAGGTGTTGAAAATGTTATGATTTTGATATAAAAGGTAACCCTTCTCAACCCCTGACTCAAACCTCTTGAACCCAACCCTCGATTAATTTTTTTTACCAAACATGGTTCTCTCAACACCAGCCTTCCTCAACCCAACCCACCCCCTCCTAACCCCTCATTTAAATGAACCCCTTAGAGTTTTTGTGAAAATAAAAGTGTATAAGTTATGGATATATGTAAATAATGTAGGTAGATTATATATAAGATATGAGTAATGCAAAGAGTGGGTGTAAAAGATGAAGTAGATTTCTAATCTCAGAAGTGTGTATCATTTGTGTAGGTATAGATGTTGATCAGGGAAATAATAAGAGCGTGTATATTGAATTTTCTAGTGGGAGGCTGAATGAAAGTAGAGAGAATATATTTGTATCTGTGGAAACATGGAGTCTCTGGTGTATATGTAGATCATGAATGTATATATATTTTTCCTTATTTAAAACTCCTTTCCACATCTCTCACTGTTGCTAAAATTAATCCATATCCTTGCTGCATGTTGCTAGAAAAGAGGGGATATAGCTTAACCTCCCTCCTATTTTTAAGGTTGTTATTTGACTGGGTTTTGATATATGTAACATTCTTTTTAGCATAAAATACGACACCAACAGAGTCGATATCATTTCTATTTCAATGACATTCCCGGATGCACTTCCCATTGACAAAGATCCCATTGCGATAGGAGCTTTTCATGCAATGAAAAAGGGAATATTGACGGTGACTACTGCAAGAAATTTAGGTAATTCATTGGCAACAGTATCTAATATCATGCCCTGGATGTTTACTGTTGTAGCAAGCAACATTGATCGAAGATTTATTGATAAACTTGTCCTTGGAAATGGAAAAACACTAACAATACACATGTTTTCCATACACACTAATCTTTAACATTTCAAATAGGGTTCCATTCCCCAACCATGGTTGGTTGGGGTCTATTTCACAACCAACCATTCCTTCCGCAATGAATTTGTTAGGTCACACAACACTGTAGAAGGGGGTTGAATACAGTATAGAATACAATCAAATCAATTTAAAACACAAGTAACAGAAAACAGATGTATTCGATATAATAAACTCTGTTACAATGGAACTATTCTCTCTCAGTGATGAACAAATATCACGAGAGCTTCTAGGTTACAATGTATGATCTTCTCGATGATCGTAACTCCTATAGAGTAAACCTATATCTGTGTTTATATAGACACACAGTTACAAGATAACTTCTAATTGATATGGAATATAATTCTTTCTCCTAAAATATATCAATCAGATATCTTATACAATTCTTCTAGTCCTCTAACTCTTCCTATGCATATCTTCTTTTTGTATTAGTCTCGATCTTCTTTCCTGTAAATCAGCTTCTTTTCTTAACTGTTAGTCCTCCAGTATTTAAGTTCTGATATCCATTTCTGATATTATCTTCTGATAATCTAAGTCCTGATATCCTTAAGTCCTGACTTCCAGTAACACCTAATTCCAGTAAGAACTGATATTTCCTATTAGTTAAGATCTGAAAACTAAACATGAAACATATTAGACATGACATCTCAAATATATCCAACAATCTCCCCCAACTTGTAAATTACGCAAGAATGTACAAGTTAATAGATTTAATGATGTCAAAAATATTTTAAGTTCAAATGCAATAAGAGTTTAATAAGACTATTAATTACAACTTACAAAACATCCAACTTTACCAACATCACTGAATTAATCTGAATCCATAATGATTCTTAACAAAATCATTTATCAGATTATCTTCAGCTTTCTTCAGAACTTCAGCTAACTGTTCTTTGACCTGCATCAGTTCTTCTTCTTTACTATCACCAATTTGATAAATGGCTATTCTGAGAGCTTGAATGGATGTTGTTTCAAGTCCATCACCAAGTCTGATAACCTTAGGATGTGAAGAGTTTTCATTATAACATAAGCATCTTCCTTTCAGAATAACTTCCACCATAGCAGAATTCTTCAGCATAGGAATTTCTCTTCCATCACTTTCAGTAATCATTGGACTGCAATAAGAAGTCTTTGTACTAGAGATTCTGAATAGATCTCTTATAGCCTTCAAAATGTATTCTGACCATCTTCTTGTAACATTAGATTTTACTTCCAGAAGATAGTGACTATGTTGAAGTTCTCTGATAGACTTCTTTAGTACATCAGTATCAGCTAATCTATAAGTCCTTCCATCATTGAGAAATAAAATCAATTTCTCTTTTAGATTCTCCTTATCATGAGCATCTATCACAACTTGAGCAGACAACACCTTATCAAGGTGCCTTTGTTTGATTTATTCATATGGTTTGTTGGTCAATATGAAAGAATCTCTTAGAGTAACCTCTGCTCCTGTTTGAATCTTCTCTTCGTCAGAACCTAATCCAGCTCTATCTCTAGGTTGCTTGGATTTCAACCCAAATGTAGCAAGTTAATTAATCATGAGATTGGATTTTGGTTCAACTGGAGTAGTTTTCTTCCATAACAGCTTCTTCTTATCAGCAATTGTTATTTTTCCCAAACCAACTTGAGTATTGTCAGTAGTTGATGTCTTGATAGCTTGATCACAATTTGCTGTTACTTCTGTACCTTCCTGTCCTTTATTCTGAACAACAACTTGAGCAGTGTCAGAGGTTATTTTAGAATCTTCATTTATCTTTCTTCTTTTCAGAATTTGAACAGTTTCATCTTCAACAAGATTATCATCAGTTACTTGAACCATCTTACATACTGATTTCATCAGATCTTGAGAAGTTTTCAAGTCCAGTGACTTGGTGGTTCATAAATTTTTCCTTTCCCTTTGTCTTTAGGATCACTCTCAGTCTGTGATCTAGTCTTGAACTTTAAAGTTTCAGAATTTGACTTTTCCTTGATCACAATGCCTTTTTCCTTAGGCCTTGGAGGTTTCTTTGCATCAGAAGCTTTAGACTTAGGATTTCTCTTCTCAGCAGCAAATCTAGCTTCTTTCTCCTTGAGAGTTTCTATATACATTCCTGGATTGTGTTTCAGAAATAATCTTCTTGCTATCTTCTCATCAAGTGTATCGATTTTAGGATCTTTGTAATGAAAAGTAGTCTGCTTCCCCTTTAACTTCAGAGTTTGTAAGAACTTCTGAGAGTCTTCAGATCCTGACTGAATCAGAATATCAGAACTTGACATCAGACTTTGCTTATCACCACTTGACTTCAGTCTTTGAGCATTCCCAGCATCAGAACTTGACTTGTTCTGAATAGAAGATTTTCCTTGAACTTTTCTTTGACCTCTGCTCTTTTCAGAGTTTCCCTGGTCATCACCTTTATCATCCTTTTTCTTCAGTTCTTGAGTAGGTGAGCATTTGGACTTAACTACCATCTCCCCCTTTTTGGCATCATCAGGAAGTAAGAGAGAAAGAAGAAGTTCCACTGAAGACTGGATTTCATCCAATTGAGCTTTCTCAGAAGCTTGATTAGCCAGGACCTCAGCAATTTGGGCCTGTTGCTCCTCTTGAGTTTTCTCAATGGCTTAAACTTTTTCAGAAATAGGTCTGATATACCTGTTCTTGTCAAGCTTGATCTGTAGATCTAGCTTTTTATGAGTAGAAGTATGTAGACCTTGAAGATGTTTTGTAGACAAAGCTGTGATCTTGAGTTGTGTCTTGAAATCAACATTTGTGAGAAACTCATCAGCTTTTGCAATATGCTCTGTCAGAACTTTAGAACATGGAATAAAATCTGATTTAATTCCACTTCTTGGTCCACTCAACACCTCTGTGAGTATCCTCCCAAGGAATAGGTGCTTCCTTTTCAGCAAATTTCTTCACCAATTCTTCCTTGCCCAGAATAGGTACTGGAGTCTCAGCAGAAACACTGTCATCAGAACTTGAGGAAGACTCATTCTGTTCTGATAGCTCAACATTGTGTGAAGCAACTGGAGATTCAGGAATAACATCATCTAAATTCTGATCAGCAGAATTTATCTCCAGAGCTGGTGTCTTTGAGTGTAGATGGAGCTTCCAGATAAAGAACTTCAGGTATATTCAAATTATGAATATCTATTTCAGAATTATCAGTTTGTTCTTTAGCATCATCTGTAACTTTAATAGGAGAGACAGTAGGGGTAACAACTGTGTCATTAGCAGTGTCTTTGGCTTGAGCTGGAAGGGCTTCAATGATAATTGGTTGTTGTGAGATCAGATCTTCCTGATCCCCTTCCTCAGCTTCTTCAGTATCTTCTGATATAGCCTTAGCCAAATACCTTGTATCCTTCGTTTTCTTCAATCTCCTTGCCAATGAAGGAGTTGCTTCAGCATCATCAGAATTTACAGATTTCCTTTTCAAAGTATCAGAACTTTGAGCTGCTTTCTCTTTCTGAGAAGTAACATTCTCAGCTTTAATTATCACAGGCTCAGATGCATGAACTCGTGCTTCAATTATTTCCTCAAATCATTAAAATTTATTATTGACCATAACTGAATCAAAACATTCATCACAGGATAAAGTTAAAAATTGATGAAGTAAAGATTAACAAATTGCAATTAAAAAATGCATAGCCACATAATTTGAGAAACAAAGACCAAATATTGCAATTAAAGGAAATTTCATTAATATATCAGATGAGTACATTTCATGAAATTTATCAATTACATGCAAAAATTACAAGATAGTCCTATTCTAAGATTCTTAACATCAACAGCCTTAGTCCTAGTCTAAGAAAACCTATCGACTAGCTCCTTCTACTGCTGACGAAGAGCACTGCAAGACGGATGATCCGTTCTTGCTGACGGAGAGCTTCTCTCCTTTCCTCTTCCAAACGATCAAGATGGAGGTGGTAGTCCATAGAAAAGAACAAGAGGTCTGTGTGAACCTCTTGTAGAACTGAGTTCCAGAGCTCTTCAGGAATGGCGGTGACATGCCACTCCTGTTGCCAATCATCACAACTCAACTCGATATTGAAAGTTTCATATTTCAGGAACAAGTTGAAACGAACCATTTTTGTTGATGAGAATAGAAAGAGAGTGAGTTTGTGAGAAAATGAAAGATGTTTTGGCTGGGATGAATAGTCAGTTTAAATAGCCAATAGAATACCAAGGGACGCGAGGACTATTTAACAATTACAAGTAAAAATAATGATCCCTCGACTCCCTAGACTGATGTGTAATAATAACAGTCAGTAAAAGATCTAAAGCAAGAGTTAATGGGCATAGGAAATAATTAACAATTACTGTGCACATGCAGTTTTTCAAGACATACACGTTAATAACTAACCCATAATGATTATGACTATTTTTATCTCACCCAAATTTATTCTGATTTAAATATGACTGTTTCAGATTTTACCACAAATAAGTCAAGTAAAGAAAATGCCACATAAGCATCAAAGATTCCATCAGGATTTAATATCAGAACTTAACTTATATCAGATTTTTAACAGTCATCAGAACATGGCTTCTGTACTCAAAAAGTGAATATCTTTTTCTGTGATTCTTCACATAAATACTGACTTGTTTTCTTCAGAGTTTAATTATCAGAACTTCCATCAGAACTTGTCCTCAGAATTTATGCAAATAACACTTAACTGTTTGTCAAAAAAAACTTAACACCGTAGTAATTTTCATCATTCATATGGAGTGAAAGTGTGTGCATTCAGCAAAATATCAGATAAAGATTAAAGTCTGATAAACTTCAGGACATCTTAGAAATAAGGCATAACTCAGAAAAATGCTTAAAATCTGTCATCAGTCATGATGTCTACCATAGAACAAATTTATGCAAGAGTCCACCTCAACTGTTTGTGCTCATTTTATGCATCTTTTGAAATTCCTTTTTACAGTGGCTTCTCAGTGTAAGTGAGTCACGACTGCTTATCAGAATTTATGCTGTTATCAGAGTATTTCTCCAGTAATCATAGAGTGTGAAAAGTCACCAAGAAATTTTTTTCCTTTTCTAATGCATCTTACTTAATACCAGCAATGCACTTAGGTCTTCCCTTCCACATTTTTACTCTAGATCTCAAAGGAGTACCTGACTTTTATTCTTTTTTTTTCCTTTTGATAAGTGAGTCTTATCAGCACTTAGTTCATTCTTAAGATTTAATTACATCAGAATTTGACAGATAAGAAACAAGAATCTAGTTTATGACTTAGTAGTAAGATACACAAAGTAAACTTGACCAAGCTCAATATCAGAATCTGCTTGTGTTAATGAGTTTCCACATAAACAACTAATTCAAACATGGGATTTCTAGTATGTTAAAGACTACTAGGTCAGCATCTAGCACAGTTATCCTCATTGGATTGAATAGTCATAGAACATTCAAAACACTTATCAGAGTATATAAATCCACATCAGATAACAATCAGTATTTAATGAATTTTCAAATTAAGCACATATTACATAAAGATAATACAATCTGTAAACACTGATCATAAAGTCTGATGCATGAGAAAAAAACTAAGCAGATTTAGAGAAAGAACCTGAAACCATTCCAAATTCATTTACCAATCTTATAAAAGTAGCTTCACATAATGGTTTTGTGAAGATATCTGCTAGCTGTTGATCTGTTGGAACAAAATACAATTCCACTGTACCTTCATTCACATGTTCCCTTATGAAATGGTACCTAATGCTGATGTGCTTTGTCATTGAGTGTTGAACTGGATTACCTGTCATAGCAATAGCACTTTGATTATCACAATAAATAGGGATTTTAGAAAATTCTAACCCATAATCCAGTAACTGATTCTTCATCCAAAGAATCTATGCACAATAGCTTCCTGGAGCAATATATTCTGCTTCTCCAGTTGATGTGGAAATTAACTTTTGTT
This sequence comes from Apium graveolens, assembly GCF_009905375.1. Classification (NCBI taxonomy): domain Eukaryota; kingdom Viridiplantae; phylum Streptophyta; class Magnoliopsida; order Apiales; family Apiaceae; genus Apium; species Apium graveolens. Next base: position 206,913,149 of record NC_133655.1, read on the forward strand.
TCTTTCTAAACCAAGAAACCAATCTGCCTCCAAGAAATTGGCAGCTTCCACTAGTGCTTTTCCTATCTATTTTGCATCCTGCAAAATCTACATCTGAGTAACCAATTAGCTTAAAATATGATTCCCTAGGATACCACAATCCTAGATCATCTGTACCCCTAAGGTACTTGAAAATTCTTTTGACAGCTAATAAGCGAGGTTCTCTTGGATCAGACTGAAATCTTGCACAAAGACAGGTAGCATACATGATATCAGGTCTACTTGCAGTTAGATAGAGTAAGGAGCCAATCATACCTCTGTAGTTAGTAATATCTACTAATTTACCAGTATCCTTATCTAACTTGGTTGCAGTGGCCATGGGAGTGGATGTAGTTGAACAATCTTGCATTCCAAATTTCTTCAGTAAATTTCTGGTGTACTTGGATTGACGGATAAAAGTGCCTTCTTCAGTTTGTGTGACTTGAAGGCCCAGAAAATAGTTGAGTTCTCCCATCATACTCATTTGATATCTTGACTGCATTAGCTTTGCAAACTTCTCACACAGTTTGGAATTAGTAGAACCAAATATGATATCATCAACATATATCTGTACCAAAAGTAAGTCCTTTCCATGGTTGAGGTAGAATAAATTTTTGTCAATTGTGCCTCTGTGAAATCCACTTTACAGAAGGAATTGAGCTAAAGTCTCATACCATGCTATTGGAGTTTGCTTAATTCCATAAAGTGCTTTGTCAAGCCTGTAGACATTATTGGGAAATTTAGGATCTACAAAGCCTGGAGGTTGTTCAACATATACCTCTTCTTCCAATTCTCCATTGAGAAAAGCACTTTTCACATCCATTTGAAAGACTTTAAACTTCCTGTGAGCAGCATAAGCAAAAAAGATCCTTATGGCTTCTAATCTAGCAACTGGTGCAAATGTTTCATCATAATCAATACCCTCTTGTTGAGAGTAGCCTTTAGCAACCAGTCTTGCTTTATTCCTTGTAATTATGCCATCACTGTCAGTTTTGTTTCTGAACACCCATTTTGTACCAACAACTGATCTATCCTTTGGTCTTGGCACTAGGGTCCAGACTTTATTTCTTTCAAATTCATTTAACTCTTCCTGCATTTCTTGCACCCAATCAGCATCTTGAAGAGCTTCTTCCACTTTCTTTGGTTTAGTCTGAGATAGAAAGGAATGATAGAGACATTCATTTGAAGTTGCAGTTCTAGTTCTAACACCAGCTTCAGGATCTCCAATGATTAAATCAGGCATGTGTGCTTTAGTCCACTTCCTTGCAGATTGAAGTTGACTTCTAGAACTGGATCCTCCCTCATGATCCATGATGTCTCCATCAGCATTTTCTGATGCTCCCCCTGTAGTTATGCTCTCTGAGACTTCAGAATTTGAATTTGATTTTTCAGGAGTTGAAGAATTAGAGCTTCCAGAATTATCAGAATTTGGCTCACCAGAACTAGATGAATGAGAACTTGAAGAGCCAGTGACAGGTTCTGATGCTTCTTGAGAGTCTTGAGATATGGTAGGATCTTTAGCTTGCTCCCCCTAGACAGGTGCATTTTCCTTTGGAGTTGTTACCACAGTTTCAATGACATCAGAACTTAATCCATCAGAACTTACAGGATCAGGATATAAGTCATCAGAATTTCCAGAATCAGAATTTAAATCTTCATTTTCAAATCTCAACTGATCATGATCATTGAAATCTTCAAGTCTAGTAATCTTCTTATCATCAAAAGAGATATTGATAGATTCTATGACAACCCTTGTTCTTAAATTGTAGACTCTGAATTGTGGAAAGTGGATACAGTGTAAAATACAATCAAATCGAACTTTAATATCTTAAGTAACAGAAAACAAACTTTATTGAAACAATAAACTCTGTTACAGTATAGAACTGTTACCTCTCAGTGATGAACAAATATCACGAGAGCTGCTAGGGTTACAATGAATAATCTTCTCGAATATGATAACACTTATAGTGTAAACCCTATGTCTGTGTTTATATACTACACAGTTACAAGATAATCGCTAATTAATATGGAATATAATTCTGCTTCCTAAAATATATAAATCAGATATCTTTTCTTCCAAGTATTCCATTCTTCACGGAACTCCTTCTTCATGCATATCTCTTCTTATGTTTATCTCGATCTTCTTTCCTTTAATCAGCTACTGTCCTTATCTGATCGTCCTTCAACACTTAAGTTCTGATATCCAACTTCTGATGATTATCTCCTGATAATATAAGTACTGATATCCTTAAGTCCTGACTTCCAGTATAAGTACTGATTCCCAGTTAAGTACTGATTTGTCCTGTTAAGTAAGATCTGAAAACTAAACATAAATCATATCAGCCATGACTTTATCAAATATATCTAACAATCTCCCCCAACTTGTAAATTAGCATAATATACAAGTTTAACAGATATTTGATGATGTCAAAAACATTAAGTACAAATGCATGAGAATTAGACTAGATAACTACAACTTACAGTCCTTAAAGTTTTACCAATATTTAACTTCTGATAACAACTTCAGTCTGTACAAATATCAGAATTTAAGCAGTTGTAGATCTTTGACTTGGCTTCATCTTCTGATCTCTCTGATGTCAGGAGTTTTTCTGAGATAGTTCTTCAACAAACATCTCTCAGCATATCTAAGTTCATCAATCATCCTCCTTTTAGCATCTTTAAGCTCTGCATTATCTTCACCAATTTGAAAGATCGCAGCCCTGAGATCATTAATCTTCGGTTTTCTTATATCCTGATCCAGTCTGATCAAATAAGCTTTATCAGACTCAAGATTGAATTCCACAACCCTGTACCCTAGAAAGGTAGTTATAATCTTAGCAGTGTTGGGCTTCATTTCAACTATATCACCCTTGTGATCTCTGTACTTTGGAACATATGTGCTGTCAGACTTAACAGAATAAAGCCTTTTCTGTCTCTGAATCTGATCCTTCAAATAGTTTGCACCAGTTCCTGTCAATCTGTCATCCACTTGAAGTAAGAATAGTACATGCTCCAATTCTTCAAAATACTTCAATGGAATGGCATTTTGCCTTATATGATAAACCCTACCATCTGTCATGAAATACAACAAGATGTATTCTTTCAAGTAGGTATGGTAAACCATTTGTACAGATTCCAGTTGATTCAATCTCTCAGGAGTTGCTCCAATACCTGGTTCACTCAAGGAAGTTGGATCATTGGTAGTGTTATATATTCTTCTTTCATTAGCACTTCCCAATCCAGTTTTATCTCTTGCTTCCTTTCTAGTAACTACTCTTGCTTCAAAACCACTTGCAGCAGTGTTCAAAGGTTGAGTCTGTTTTGCTTTAGTGAAACCTGGTAGGAGTGTCTTTGGTCTATCTTCTGATATCAAGTTAACTTGAACTGTGTCAGAGGTTACTTGCTTCTTTGAAATATCAGAACTTACTTTATCTTGACTCTGAACAACTTGAGCCATGTCAGAGGTTGTTTTAAGAACTTTTCTTGAAGTCAGAGCAAGATCATCCTTTTCATCAATAATTTCTTCATCCTTAGGAGGCACATAAACCTTGATAGGTTCACCAACCTTTTCTTTACCCTTGGATCTTGGATCTATCTGCGATTGTGATTTAGCCAATGTTGCTTCAACAATTGTTCTTTCTTTCCTGGATTTTCCTGAAGAAATAACTGTCTTGACATTTCTTCATTAAGATCTAAAAGTTCATCAGAACTTATTCTTTTACCAGTATCAGAACTTGTCCTGTGACTTGTGATTTCACCTTTTCTTGATATGAAACCTCTACCTTGACTATGACCTCTACCCATTCCAGAGCGTCCTTGATCATCCTTTTCATTATCCTTCCCTTTCAGTGTCTTGTCAGTCTTGCATTTGGACTTAATTACTTTCTCCCCCTTTTTGGCATCAGCAGGTAGTAGAAGAGAGACAAGCAATTCCACTGAGGCTTGGATTTCATTAAGTTGTGATTGCTGAGAAGCTTGATTTTTCAGAATATCATCAATCTGAGCTTGTTGATTATCTTGAGTCTTCTCAACATAAGCAATCCTGTCAAAGGTAGGTTGGAAGAACTTTTTCTTATCAATCTTTTGAACTTGTTCCTGTTTGATAAATTCTTCCTGAATCTTGTGTAGCTCAGCATGAGTAGTTGAATGAAGACCTTGTAGATGTTTAGTACTCAATGCAGTGACTCTAAGCTGGGTTTTGAAATCATCAGAATTTAACATTTCATCAGCTTTAGTCAAGTGCTCAGCAAGATGCTTCTCAGTTGGAACACAGGAAACTGAGTTCCATTCCTTAGTCCACTCCTGTCCTGCAAGAGTTTCACTCCAAGGCACTGGTGCTTCTCTGGTAACAAACTTCTTAACAAGTTCAGACTTAAGAGTAGTTTATTGAGGAGTATGTCCTGAAGGACCTGCTGCATCAGCATCTGCATTTGGAGCAGCATCACCAGTATCTCCAGCATTTGCAGCATCAGAACTTACAGAATCAGTATCTTCTGATAAAACAACAGTGTAAGTAGCAATGGAGGCTTCAGCATCCTCTAATTGCTGATCTGGTTTAAAGTTCTGATCAACAGTCATATCCTGATGCTCACCTATATTCTGATCATCAGCATTTAGATGCAGAAAAGGTGTAGTAGATAACTCTGGAGTTTGAACAACATCAGTAACAGGTGTTGTTGATGGATTATTTGCTGTTGGAGCTTCTAACAGACTTACTTCAGGCACAACCAAGTTTTGAACATCAATAGCAGCACTTGTGCCTGGATCAACAGGAGATACAGATAGTGTGTTGGCCTTTTCAGAGACAGCTTCCTGAGATGGAGTTGATGGAGAAGAAGTGACTTTAGCAAATTCCTTTTCTTGTGAGATCAGAGATTCCTGATCCCCTTCCTTAGCTGCTTCCTCTTCATCATCTGAAATTGGCCTATTTGCCCTCTATTTCTTGTATCTCTTTGTAGATTTGGATTCCTTGGGAGTTTCAGGAACTGTCATTCTTCTAAGCCTCTTGAGAATCCTAGATCCCCCAATTCCAGAATCCTTCTAAGAAGTCTCTTTCTCAGCTTCATCAATAACAGGTTCTGAAGAAGGAGCCTGTTCCTCAGTATCAGATTCATCTCTCAAGGCAATCCTCCTTCTCTTTTGAGGTGTTTGAGAAACAGTCTTTGTCCTCTTAGGTTTGGAAGATGAAGGCTTCACAGTAGGTGCTGAGGAATGAGGTTCTGATGGTTGAACATCAGGATAAAGTGTAGTGTACTTAACAGGGTTATAGGTGATTAAGGCTTGTTTGACAGATAAAGGTATTAAGAGGGGTCTTAACACAGCCTTCTTATTATCAGTAGATAATAAATCATTGAAAGCTCTTTTAGCTATTCTGAAGGATGGAATTAAATCACCAAAACTTTGGGGCTGATTACAACAGAACCTATGAATAAGCTGACAAAATCTGGAAAAATATACAGTATTTCGATCTTCTGTCATCCTATCCCCAATAAAACCTAAGACAACACTTGCATAATCAAAATCATTTTGATTTATAAGAGCATACCCGATTTGTTGGCTGAATATGGGAATCTCATCAAAATTTGAGCATTTGTTGGCAAAAGCCTTGGTAATGTAGTCAAAGAAGAAACTCCATTCCCTTCTTATGAAAGATCTCTTCAACTTGCCAAGCTTTGCCAATGTTCCCTCATATCCTAGACTGACCATCATGTTTTGAAGAACTGGTTCGTCAACAGTAGAATAAACACAGTTCTCAGGTAGCTGCAGTGCTTGTCGAACCGTAGACAAAGTCACAACATACTCATTTTCCCCTGATGAAAAGATAATACTTGGGGACCCTTGAGCACCACCATCATCATAACTCCACTCCTCCAGAACTCCAGTACTTGAACTCCAGAGACTGATTCAGGCTCAGTTAGAGCGTACCCAATATTAGAACTAGTGAGAAAATCCTGAATGAAATGAAGTTCAGAGGGTGCCTCTGACGTGTTAAGTATAACAGAGAAGTTATTAGGAACAAACTTTGCTCCATGGAAGATTATGTCCTTGGGTGCCATTGAAATTTGAGAGAAATGCGGTTGCCTATATTGTGTTTGAGAAAATGTCTATATAAAAAATCGTCAGTAGATGAGAAAGGATAAAAGTAAAGAGAGAGAGAGATAAAAGAGAAAAGTAAATAAAAGATTTGACAATCTTTTCTCTCTGTTACTTATACACAAAAAGTAACCGTTGGGACACCTGACAGACATGCATTTAAAAGTAGTGGAGCATACCTTGACAACTGTCATACATAGATAAGGCAAGAAGTAATGGGCACGGTAAATAAGCAATAATTACCACCCACTTGCAGTTTTTCAAGGAAAAGCCGTTCCACTTACCCAGATATTCCATTAATCAAGGTGAATCAGTTTTAATGCAAAATTGAAACTGTTCCCACTTATTCAAATTATTTTTCACTATAACATTAATATTCTGAAAATAAATCAAGTGAAAATGACCAAGATAAATCAGATGAGTAAGTACTGATAAAGGAAAATCAGAACTTAAATTAACACAGTATTTATATGGTAATCAGAATATGAATATGTAACAGGATTTAACAATGCATTAAAATATCTCAGAGACAAAATCTTGAAACAAAAATAAATTTCATTAATATATCAAGAGAATACATTCATGAAATTGAAATTACATCAGTACTTGTACAAGATTTCCCTAAGCTGCTAAACCTAACATCAACAGCCTTAGTCCTAGCTCAAGAAGCAGGGCAAGGCTGATGATGAAGAAAAACAGGTTGAAAATAAATCATTTCTTCTTCCTACTCTCGACAAACAGAATGGCGAGTCGAACGATTCGCTCTTGCTGGCGGAGAGCTTCCAGCCTTTCCTCCTGCAATCGTTCTAGATGGCGATGGTAATCCATATAGAAGAACAGGAGGTGGGTGAGTACCTCTTGTGGGACAGAGTCCCATATCTCATCAGGAATGGCAGTGACGTGCCATTCCTGCTGCCAATCGGCACAGCTTAGCTCCATATTGAAGGTTTCGTAGTTCAAAAACATGTTGTATCTGACCATGGTGTTTTTGATAGAAAAAGTATGAAGGAAGTTTGTGAGAAAAGATTTGATGCGAAGGCTGATGTGAAGTGGTTGCTTATATAGGCAAGAGAATGCCAGGAGACGCGAAGAAATTTAATGCTGACAGGTAGAATGAATTCTACCTCATCTCCCCAGACTTGGAAAAAGAAAAACATTCATTGGAAAGAGAAAACATGGTTTAATGCACACAAGAAGCAAGTAAAAGTTGATTGTTCAAGTACGAATATCACTAACCCTAACCATAGTGACTATTAATCTTCCACTTCATCATATTTTAGTTTGAACCGAGACTATTATCAAATTTTATCCACAGATAAGTCAAGTAAAGAATTAGACTGTAATATCAGAACTTAGACTTATATCAGAACTTAACAGTCATCAGAACATAATTTCGTAACTCGAAAAAGGAATGCCTATTTAGTAAGTCCTCATACAAGTTCTGATTTATGTTCTTCAGAACTTAATCATCAGAACATGCACCCAGAACTTGTCCTCAGAATTTGTGCAATGTGACACAATGATTGTTCCTCTAAAACAACATAGATCACCACAGTAATTTTCTTCATTCATATGGAGTGATTATTGCGTGCATTAAGCTAAATGTCAGACAAAGAGTAAAGTCGGATTCACTTCAGTACATCTTAGAAATAAGGCATAACTAAAACTTTGCTAAAGAGCTGTCATTATTCTGAAACCTACTGTTGAATGAGTTCATGCTTGAGTCCACCTGAACTATTTTGTGCTAATTTTATGCATCTTTTTAAATTCCATTTCACAGTGGCTTCTCAGTGTAAGTGAGTCACGACTGCTTATCAGAATTTATGTTATTATCAAAGTGTTTCTCCAGTACTCATAGAGTGTGAAAAGTCACCAAGAAAATATTTTGCTTTTCTAATGCATATTTACTTAATACCAGCAATGCACTTGGGTCGTCCCTTTCACATTTTTACTCTAGATCTCAAAGGAGTACCTGATTTTATTCTTTAATTTTTTTGCTTTTTCTTTTGATAAGAGAGGTCTTTCAGCACTTAGTGCACTCAGCAGTTTTACTAGTATCAGAACTTAACAGATGAGTAGCATTATTCTAATTTGTGACTTAGTAATAAGATATACAAAGTAAACTTAACTAAGCTCAATTATCAGAATTTGCTAGTGTCATAAGATTTCCACTGAAATAATTACTTCTTCCATGGAACCATTTGTTTATTGAAAACTACTAGGTCAGTATCTAGCACAGTTATCCTCATAGGATTGAATAGGTACTAGAACAAACATATCACTTATCAGAGTTTAGAAACATATATCAGACAACAGTCAGTACTTAAAGACATTTATCAATTAAGCACAGAATACACAATGAGATTTTTTCTGTAAATACTGAGCATAAAGTCTGATAACACAGAACAAGTCTAAGCAGATTTAAAGAAAGAACCTGAAACCATTCCAAGTTCATTTACCAATCTTGTAAAAGTAGCTTCACATAATGGTTTTGTGAAGATATCTGCCAACTGTTGATCTGTGGGAACAAAATGCAATTCCACTGTACCTTCATCCACATGTTCCCTGATGAAGTGGTACCTGATGCTGATGTGCTTTGTCATTGAGTGTTGAACTGGATTACCTGTCATAGCAATAGCACTTTGATTATCACAGTAAATAGGGATTTTGAAATATGTTAACCCATAATCCAGTAACTGATTCTTCATCCAAAGAATCTGTGCACAACAGTTTCCTGCAGCAATATACTCTGCTTCTGCAGTTGATGTGGAAATTGACTTTTGTTTCTTGCTGTACCAAGAAACCAATCTGCCTCCAAGAAATTGGCAGCTTCCACTTGTGCTTTTCCTGTCAATTTTGCAACCTGCAAAATCTGCATCTGAGTAACCTATTAGTTTAAAATCTGATTCTCTAGGATACCATAATCCCAGAGCAGTTGTTCCTTTAAGATACTTAAAGATTCTTTTTACAGCTGTTAAGTGAGGTTCTCTTGGATCTGCTTGAAATCTTGCACAAAGACAGGTAGCATACATGATATCAGGTCTACTAGCAGTTAGATAGAGTAGAGAGCCAATCATACCTCTGTAGTCAGTAATATCTACTGATTTACCGGTATCCTTATCCAGTTTTATTGCAGTGGCCATTGGAGTGGATGCACTTGAACAATCTTGCATTCCAAATTTCTTTAGCAAGTTTCTGGTGTACTTGGTTTGACAAATAAAAGTGCCTTCCTCATTCTGCTTGACTTGAAGGCCCAGAAAATAGCTAAGTTCCCCCATCATACTCATCTGATATCTTGACTGCATTAGTTTGGCAAACTTCTTGCAAAGTTTGTCATTTGTAGATCCAAAAATGATATCATCAACATAAATCTGGACCAGAAGTAAGTCCTTTCCATGGTTGAGGTAGAACAGTATTTTGTCTATTGTCCCTCTGTTGAATCCACTTTCCAGAAGAAACTGAGCTAAAGTCTCATACCATGCTCTGGGAGCTTGCTTAAGTCCATAAAGTGCTTTATCAAGCCTGTAGACATAATCTGAATGTTTGGTATCTACAAAACCTGGAGGTTGTTCAACATATACCTCTTCCTCCAATTCTCCATTGAGAAAAGCACTTTTCACATCCATTTGAAAGACAGTAAACTTTTTGTGAGCAGCATAAGCCAAAAATATCCTTATGGCTTCTAACCTAGCAACTGGTGCAAATGTTTCATCATAATCAATTCCCTCCTATTGAGAATATCCTTTTACAACCAGCCTTGCCTTATTCCTTGTAATTATGCCATCACTGTCAGTTTTGTTTCTGAATACCCACTTTGTACCAACAACAGATCTATTCTTTGGTCTTGGCACTAGGGTCCAGACTTTGTTTCTTTCAAATTCATTCAACTCTTCCTGCATTGCTTGCACCCAATCAGCATCTTGAAGAGCTTCTTCTACTTTCTTTGGCTCAGTCTGAGAGAGAAAAGAATTGTATAGACACTCATTTGAAGTACCTGTTCTAGTTCTGACACCTGCATCAGGATTTCCAATTATCAAATCAGGTGTATGTGATTTTGTCCACTTCCTTGCAGATGGAATGTTTTCTCTAGAACTGGATGCTCCCCCATGATCCATGCTATCTTCATTTTCATTTTCTGATGCTCCCCCTGAAACTATGCTCTCTGAGTTGGATTCTTCAGTATTTAGATTTTCAGCACTATCAGAACTTGGCTTATCAGAACTTGACGAATCAGAACTTGAAGAGCCAGATGCCTGTTCTGATGTTTCTTGAGATGTGGTAGGATCTTGAGTATGCTCCCCCTGCATAGGTGCATCTTCCTTTAACGTAGTCACCACAGTTTCAATAACATCAGAGTTTAATCCGTCAGAGTTTGTAGTATCAGGACTTAGACTGTCAGGTTTTTCAGTATCAGAATATGAGTCTTCATTTTCAAATCTCAGCTGATCATGGTCAATGAAATCTTTAAGACCAATGATCTTCTTGTCATCAAAAGAGACATTGATAGATTCCATGACCACTTTTGTTCTCAAATTATAGACTCTGAAGGCTTTTGTGGAAAGTGGATATCCAACAAAGATTCCTTCATCAGCTTTTAGATCAAACTTTGATAGCTGTTCAGGATGAGTCTTGAGAACAAAACACTTGCATCCAAATACATGAAAATATTTCAGATTTGGCTTCTTTTTCTTCACCATCTCATATGGTGTTTTTCCATGCTTGTTAATGAGTGTTGCATTTTGAGTAAAACAAGCAGTCTGCACAGCTTCAGCCCAGAAATAGGTTGGAAGCTTTGCTTCTTCAAGCATTGTACGTGCAGCTTCAATGAGAGTTCTATTCTTCCTTTCAACAACTCCATTTTGTTGTGGAGTTTCAGGAGCAGAAAATTCCTGCTTTATTCTATGGCTTTTGCAGAACTCTTCCATTATCAAATTCTTGAACTCAGTGCCATTATCACTCCTTAAAATTTTCACAGAATCTTTGACCATTTTATCCAGCTGTTTGACATGATCAATCAAGATATATGCAGTTTTACTTTTTGTGTGCAAGAAATACACCCATGTGTATCTGGTGAACTCATCCACTATGACCAACGCATACTTCTTCTTTGCAATAGACATGACATTTACTGGACCAAATAGATCAACATGTATAAGATGATAAGGCTCAAGAATTGATGATTCAGTCTTGCTCTTGAATGAAGATTTTCTTTGTTTGGCTTTCTGACATGAATCACAAAGACCATCAGGAGCAAATACCGTGTTTGGCAATCCTCTCACAAGATCTTTCTTGACCAGTTCATTTATATTGTTGAAATTTAAATGAGAGAGTTTCTTATGCCAATTCCAGCTTTCTTCAATTGATGCTCTACTTAACAGACAAATTGCAGAGCCATCAGTACTTGTTGAAAGCTTAGCTTCATAAATGTTACCACGTCTATATCCTTTCAGAACAACTTTGCCTTTATATTTACTCACAATTTCACAGTGTTCTTCAAAGAAATCAACATGATAACCTCTGTCACAGATTTGACTTATACTCAGAAGGTTGTGTTTAAGTCCTGAGACCATAGCTACTTCTTTAATGATGATATTCCCAAGATTGATATTGCCATATCCCAATGTTTTTCCAATGTTGCCATCTCCATAAGAAACACTTGGGCCAGCTTTCTCCACAAAGTCTGATAGCAGGGCCTTATTTCCAGTCATATGACCTGAACATCCACTGTCTAGAATTAGAATATTTTTCCTGTTGCCCTGCAATCATAAAGACCACTAATTATTAGTTTTAAGGACCCAGACTTGCTTGGATCCTTTGGTCTTATTAAGTTTGTTAACATTTGCAGCGGATTTAGCATCAAAGTTTATGTTAACATTTTTCTTATCAGAATTTACATTATCAGACTTTGAATCAGAATTTATACTAGAAGGAACAATGGAAACTTTCTTCAAAGAAGGTTTTATTTGATAATAATCATAGTATAGACTATGATATTCCTTACAAGTATAAATGGAATGCCATAAACTACCACAATGAAAATAAGGATTTTGTGGTTTGTATCCAACTGACTGACTCTTAACTTCTGATTTCGAAGGTAAGGAGTTAATATTCTTATTTTTCCTGCAAAAAGAAGCCAGATGGTTAGAACTTCCACAGTTATGACATGTTTTCCTAGGTGCATCAGGAACAGGTTTATAATCATTGCTTTTATTCACACCTTCCTTTCCATTCCTATTTTTCCTAGGTGATTTTACCTTGTTTGCATTCTTGACATCTTTCAGCTTATGCTTAAGCTGCTTCTTTGTCATTAAGCCTATGTTTACTTCAGCTATCTTTTCCTGTTTTAGTTTGTCAGAAGTTAATTCCTCTTTAACTTCTGATTTCTCATTATCAAACTTTACAGTTACAAACTTAACAGGTTTTAACTTTGCCTTTTGCTTAACAACAGGCTTAATTTCTTCAGTTCCTTTATCATTCTTATTTTCTCCATAACCTAAGCCCTCTTTCCAATTTTCACTACTTAGCAAATTTTGAGTTGTTCTGCCAGAGTTAGTCCAAGTCCTGATTATCTCTCTTTCCTTTTCTAACTCAGTTTTTAGAGATTCATTCATTTTTAGCACTTCATCCCTAACATAAAAAGCATCATCTCTATCCTTCTGAGTTTGATGGAATATGACTAACTCTTTTTCTAAGAAATCATTTCTTTTCTTATATGCAAGATTTTCAGAAGTTAATCTTTCACATGTTAAAGTTTGATCTCTATAGCTAACAAACATGGTTTTAAGATATCTTCTCAACTCATTAATATCATCAGTATGAAAAGCATAAGTAGTTTGAGGTACCTTTGTTTCAGCAGCTTCAGAACTGCTCTCAGCACTTTCTTTATCAGCATTTGCCATTAATGCATAGTTCTCCTCACTTTCAGAGTCTGAGGTGTCTGTCCAGCTTTTCTGCTTTATGACAAGAGCCTTGCCTTTGTCACCCTTTACCTTCTTGCAGTCAGGAGATATGTGGCCTTTCTCACCACAGTTATAGCATTTAACATTGGTGTAATCTCCTCTGTCAGACTTTCCTCCTCTTCCTTCAGATCTTCTGAAATTCTTCTTATCAGAACTTATGCTTTTCCTGGGAAACTTCTTTCCCTTCCTGAACTTCCTGTATACAATCTTTGTGATTCCTTTCACCATAAGAGCACACAGGTTCATCATCTCCTCATCAGCATCAGTCTCAGGCAAGCTTTCAGAATCTGAGTCATCATCACTCTCAGAACTTGATGACTCAGTATCAGACTTTATGAAAAGAGCTTTACCCTTGTCTTTCTTTGAGGAAGCTGCTTTGGGGAATTCTTCTTCAGCCTTAAGAGCAACTGTCCTTGACTTTCCTCCTTTCCTCTTGCTTCTTTGTTCCATCTCCAGCTCGTGTGTCTTGAGCATTCCATAGATTTCGTCAAGAGTTGTTTCATCAAGATTGTAGTTGTCTCTTATTGTTGTTGCCTTCAAATCCCAGCATTCAGGAAGAGCTAACATGAACTTAAGGTTTGAATCTTCAAGATCATACTCCTTATTAACCAGTGACAGATCATTCAAGAGTTTGACAAATCTATCATATAAATCAGTCAATGATTCATTAGCCTTTAAGTCAAAGTGTTCATACTCTTGAGTGAGTATTGTATTCCTGTTCTTTTTAATCGTATCAGTTCCCTGACACCTTGTTTCCAGAGCATCCCATATCTCTTTAGCAGTCTTGCAGTTAATTACCCTGTTTGACATTACATTATCAATGGCACTATGCAGTAAGTGTCGTACCTTAGCATCCTTAGCAATTGATGCGATATCTTCAGCAGTATAATCACTCTTTTCCTTTGGTACGGTTTTTGCTGCTTCACCTGCAACTGCAACAGCGAGCTTGGTTGGTTTGTGAGGTCCTTCCTTGATTCTATCAAGATATTCTGGATCTGTAGCTTCCAGAAACATGGTCATCCTCACCTTCCATATGGCATATTCAGATGGTCTCAGTATGGGAACTCTGATGGTTTCATACCGACTTTGGATTTGTGTCTTTGGAGGTTCTTCAGTTTTGGTAGGCTTAGTTGGAGTTTCTGTGTCAGACATGATTGTGTTTGGATCTTTAACTGTATGTGTGTTAACAGATAAGCTCTGATACCACTTGTTAGGTCACACACACTGTAGAGGGGGTGAATACAGTGTAAAATACAATCAAATCGAACTTTAATATCTTAAGTAACAGAAAACAAACTTTATTGAAACAATAAACTCTGTTATAGTATAGAACTGTTACCTCTCAGTGATGAACAAATATCACGAGAGCTGCTAGGGTTATAATGAATAATCTTCTCGAATATGATAACACTTATAGTGTAAACCCTATGTCTGTGTTTATATACTACACAGTTACAAGATAATCGCTAATTGATATGGAATTTAATTCTGCTTCCTAAAATATATCAATCAGATATCTTTTCTTCTAAGTATTCCATTCTTCACGGAACTCCTTCTTCATGCATATCTCTTCTTATGTTTATCTCGATCTTCTTTCCTTTAATCAACTACTGTCCTTATCTGATCGTCCTTCAGCACTTAAGTTCTGATATCCAACTTCTGATGATTATCTCCTGATAATATAAGTACTGATATCCTTAAGTCCTGAGATCAGATAAGGACAGTAGTTGATTAAAGGAAAGAAGATCGAGATATCCAACTTCTGATGATTATCTCCTGATAATATAAGTACTGATATCCTTAAGTCCTGACTTCCAGTATAAGTACTGATTCCCAGTTAAGTACTGATTTGTCCTGCTAAGTAAGATCTGAAAACTAAACATAAATCATATCAGCCATGACATTATCAAATATATCTAACACTTTACATTAGAAGGAATTAAAGCAACTTTCTTCAAAGAAGGTTTTATCTAATAATAATCATAGTACAAACTATGATATTCCTTACAAGTATAAATGAAATGCCATATACTACCACAATGAAAACAAGGATTTTGTGGCTTAAACCTAACAGACTGACTCTTAACTCCTGACTTAGGAGGTAAAGAGTTTATATTCTTATTCTTCCTGCAAAAAGAAGCAAGATGGTTAGAGTTTCCACAGTTATAACATTTCTTTCTAGGAGCATTAGAAACAGACATATAATTGTTGCTTTTATTCACACCTTCCTTTCCATTCCTATTTTTCCTAGCTTCTTTTACCTTGTTTACACGGGTAATCTCTTTCAGCTTATGTTTAAGCTGCTTTTTAGTCATTAAGCCTATGTTAACTTCAGTTGGTTTATCCTGTTCTAATATGTCAGAAGTTGACTCTGCTATCACTTCTGTCTCAATATCTTTCATCTTTTCAGAATCAGACTATACAGTTTTGGCTGCAAACTTAACAGGATTTACCTTTGGCTTAGTAGTCTGTTTAACAATAATTGGCTTAACTTGTTCAGTTCCTTTTTCACTTTTCTCATCTCCAAAACCTAAGCCCTCTTTCCAGTTTCCACTACTTAGTATATCCTGAGTTGCTCTTCCAGAGTTAGTCCAAGTCCTGACAATTTCTCTCTCCTTTTCTAACTCAGTTTTTAGAGATTTATTCATTTTTAGCACTTCATCTCTAACATAAAAGGCATCATCTCTTTCTTTCTGAGTTTGATGGAACATGACTACGTCTTTTTTTAAATAATCATTCATCTTTTTAAAAGCAAGATTTTCAGAAGTTAATCTCTCACATGTTAAAGTTTGATCTCTGTAACTAATAAACATGGTTTTAAGATATAATCTCAACTCAGTAATATCATCAATATAAAAGGCATAAGTTATTTGAGGTACCTTTAACTCAGCAGCATCAGAACTGCTATCAGCATTTGCCATCAAGGCATAATTCTCCTCATCTTCAGAATCTGAAGTGTCTGTCCAGTTTTTCTTCTTTGTGACAAGAGCCTTGCTTTTGTCACTCTTTCATTTCTTGCAGTCAGGAGATATGTGGCCTTTCTCACCACAGTTGTAGCATTTGACATTTGAGTAATCTCCTCTGTCAGACTTTCCTCCTTTGCCTTCAAATTTTCTGAAGCCCTTCTTATCACAACTTGTACCTTTCCTAGAAAACTTCTTTCCCTTTCTGAATTTCCTGTAGGCTATCTTTGTGATACCCTTTGTATACTTGGAAATAGATGAGATATCTTCAGCTGTGTATTTACTTTTCTCATTTGGTATGGTCTTTGCTGGCTGATCTGCAACTACAATAGAGAGCTTGGTTGGCTTATGCGGTCCTTCATAAATTCTGTCATGGTATTCTGGATCTGTAGCTTCCAAAAATATAGCCATCTTCACTTTCCATATGGGATACTCAGAAGGTCTCAGCATGGGAATCCTGATAGTCTCATATCGACTGTGGGTTTGAGTCTTTGGAGTTTCTTCAGTTTTGGCGGGCTTGGTTGGATTTTCTACTTCTTCAGACATGATTGTTTTTGGATCTTTACTGTATGTGTGTTAACAGATAGGCTCTGATACCACTTGTTAGGTCACATAACACTGTAGAAGGGGGTTGAATACAGTGTAGAATACAATCAAATCGATTTAAAAAACAAGTAACATAAAACATATGTATTCGATATAATAAACTCTGTTACAATGGAACTGTTCTCTCTCACTGATGAACAAATATCACGAGAGCTGCTAGGTTACAATGTATGATCTTCTCGATGATCGTAACTCTTATAGAGTAAACCTATGTCTGTATTTATATAGACACACATTTACAAGATAACTTCTAATTGATATGGAATATAATTCTGTCTCCTAAATATATCAATCAGATATCTTATACAGTTCTTCTAGTCCTCTAACTCTTTCCACACATATCTTCTTTTTGTATTAGTCTCGATCTTCTTTCCTGTAAATCAGCTTCTTTCCTTAACTGTTAGTCCTCCAGTACTTAAGTTCTGATATCCATCTTCTGATATTATCTTCTGATAATCTAAGTCCTGATATCCTTAAGTCCTGACTTCCAGTAAGTCCTGATTCCAGTAAGAACTGATATTTCATGTTAGTTAAGATCTGAAAACTAAACATGAAACATATTAGACATGACATCTAAAATATATCAACCAGAATCATTGCGGAAGGACCTTGAGCAATGATTCATTGCGGAAGACAAAAACTGATAATTTTTATTTTTTGTAATTAACTGATTTAATTTGATTAAAACTCAAAATAGGTATAACCGAGATAATTTCAAGCAATTAAGATGATAGCAGAGGAAATTTCTTGTTGTTTTCCTTCCATAAGTAAATTTGTATTATTTTTAATTTTTATGATTTTTAAAGTAATAAAATTTGAAAATTTTGAATTAAGTGATAAAAAAGAAAAAATAAAAATATTTTAAAAAAATTCTAGAAAAATGTAGGAAAATAAAAACTTTAAGAAAATATATATTGTAATTTTTTGACTAAATTTATGTTAATTTTATATTATTTTTACCACTTTTTAAGTAATTTATATATGTAAATTAGAATTAAGTAATAAAAAAGGAAAAATAAAAAAATATTTTCAAAAAATTACAGAAAAAATGTACAATTTTTTTTAAGAAAATAAATAGGGTAATTTTTTGACCAAATTTATATTATTGTCAATTTTTTATAATTTTTTATGTAATTTATATTTGAAAATTCAAAAAAAAAGGTTGGTGAAAATGCATTTAATGCTCCTTTCCACAATGATTCATTGCGGAAGAAGGTTGGTGAAAGTGCATTTAATATTTCCGCAATGAATCATTGCGGAAGAAGGTTGGTTAAAGTGTATTTAGTGCTTCTATAATGAATCATTACGGAATGAGTATTCAATTTTCTAACCAACCAACGCGCCAGTGACGCGCGAATTATAAAACGTTTTCTCTCCTTCCGCAATGATTCATTGCGGAAGTATATGCTTCCAATGAATCATTGTGGAAGCAGTGATTTTTTTTCTTTTTTTTTAAACAAGTTTTGTGTCACAAAAAAATTAATAAAATTTTTAAAATTCATTATAATTTTGACACCCCTTGGTGATTTTATATAAATTTTTGATATCATTTTTTAAAATTTTGTGAACAAAAAAATTATTTATTTTACCTTCTATTTTGGTAAAATAAGTACACTAAAAATAAAAAAATAATAATTTAACAAATATAATATTAATTTTGAATAATTTATTTATGATATAAAGTCCGGTTAGAAAAGATAATATACAGTTATGTATCAAACTATTTTAACGCATCATAACCACGAATGAATTACTTTGAATATAAATTCTATCATTTTTTCGAAATGAGGAATTTTGTACATTTAAATTTGAAATATATATATATATATATATATATATATATTTTTAAATATAATAAATAAACTATTTTCAACGTGGACTTCTTATGTTCACAATTATATCTTTCAAAAAATATTTTATAAATTTAGTAAAATATATTTTATTAAATAATACAATATTATTATTTTTTTAAAAAAATATTACTCATTTAATTATTACTACTATTATATTATTTTGAGAATAGTGTACCCGGTATGGTTTTTGATTCATAAACTCATGGTGTCATAAGTTTACGAATCAAAAATCTTCTCGGATAAACGTTTCTCGAAATAATCTAATAGTAATAAATATGAAATGTATATTATTATAATTGAATTATAAAATTATTATTTAGTGATACATTTTTTTACTAAATTTATGAAATACTTAATTTTATTATAGTTGAATTATTTAATAATGATAACATAATTTATATATAATACAATGAGGCAATATTTATTTTATTTTAAAATAATTAGAGAGGGAAATAGTTTCCCAATTATTCACTGCGGAAGTACACGCGCCTTCCGCAATGAATCATTGTGGAAGTCGTTGTTGGTTGCACAGCTCCAGAACCAACTGTGGTTGTGGAACTTTTGCCTTTCAAATATCTTCTTTATTTGTTTTATTTTTTGACCGTTAGGGCTAGTTAGAATTGTATTAAATAAAAATTTGTAAAATTTGGCTCTTTTTTCTGAACCAATCTTTCTTTGTTCTTTTTCTAAAAACAAAGAGAGGCCCTTCCAATTTAAACTCCAATTTAAACTCGATCCTGATTCTCTATTAAATTTAATGATTAAAGTAAATAATCCACTAAGTAATGCCTAATTCTGCATGAAACAGGGACCTGGAGTTAATACTTTCCACTTAAACGGATCATCATTTCCTCTCATTCACGGAGGAGATGCTACAAAGATTTGCATAGAATATTATTCAGAATTGGGAAAGTATAATTACATTTCCGTTGATCAAACTAATAATAGTGCCATTCAACTTTTATATAAATCATAACTTTTAAAGGTGTCACATTATTAGAGTAAATCATAAATGTATCAATCATCAATGTAAATTCATCCCAGTTTTTGTATTAACCACAAATTTCAAATTCCTCACATTTCAGGCATTGTGGTTTTAGTTGCCTCAGTAGTGAATTGGTGAAGGGGAAAATTATTGTTAATCCTGATGTTGGAGGTGCTGTATATGAAGCTTTAGCTGATGGGTCTCTTTGTTCAGTGATATATAATGCAGCTCTCTTAAATTACTCAACCATTGAGGTGATTTCGGTATCACGCTTGAGTATTGAAGATTTTTCAGTAGTAGGGGCATATCTTAACTCAACGATGTGTGTGAATCTTTTGTGTCATTTGTGTATATTACTATTTTGTTTTATTAATATTACATCATTTTTTCCATAGAAACCCTCGTGCAAACATCTTAAAGAGTGAGGTTATAGATGACTGGAAAGCTCCTGTTGTTGCACTTTTTGCTTCAAGAGGGCCAAACAGAATTATCCCAGAAATTCTAAAGGTACAAGTATCATACAATCCAATCCTTTTAAGTTCTTGCATTTCCTTTGTTGATATGCATGTGACACGTTAAATGTGTTGATATTTCAGCCGGATATAACTGCCCAGGAGTGGCTGTTTTGGCAGCATTTTCACCAGCTGTTTCACCTTCATCCCAATACAAAGGTGATCTGCACTTTCGACCATATAAGGCTTCGTAGGGTGGCAATCCAATGCTGGCATGGTAGCTGTTATTATAAGAAAATTCTATCAACAGTAAATGATCATCCCAATTTCCTTTGAAATCCAAAACGCAAACCCTTAACATATCTTCTATTGTCTGAATCGTTCTCTCACTTTGGCCATCGGTCTGAGGATGATAAGTAGTGCTCATATTTAGCTTAGTTCCTAAACACTCTTGAAATTTTGTCCAGAATCTTGAGTTGAATCTTGGATCTCGATCTGATACAATGGACACAGGAACTCCATACTTCGTTACTATTTCATCTAAATACATTTTAACCAACTTTTCTAAGGAATATCTCTCATTAATATGGGAGGAAATGCGCCGACTTAGTTAATCTGTCAATGATTACCCAAATAGCATCATGATTCGACCCTGTCTTTGGCAATCCTACCACGAAATCAATAGCAATATCTTCCCATTTCCACTGTGGAATCTCCGAAGGCTACAACAATCCACTGGGCCTTTGATGTTCTGCCTTTACCGTCTGACATACGTGACATTTACTGACCCAATTCGCAATCTCCTTCTTCAATCCTGGCCACCAAAAGTTCTTCTTTAAGTCTTGGTACATTTTGATACTCCCCGGGTGAATAGAGAACCTCGAATTATGAGCTTCCCGCAAAACCTCATTGCGGAAGGAGGTTGGTTAAAATGTATTTAATGCTTCTGCAATGAATCATTGCAGAAGGAGTATTCAATTTTCTAACCAACCAACGCGCCAGTGACGCGCGAATTATAAAAAGTTTTCTCTCCTTCCGCAATGATTTATTGCGGAAGTATATGCTTCCGCAATGAATCATTGCGGAAGTAGTGATTTTTTTTTCTTTTTTTTAAACAAGTTTTGTGTCACAAAAAATTTAATAAATTTTTTTAAAATTCATTATAAATTTGACACCCCTTGTTGATTTTATATAAATTTTTGATATCATTTTTTAAAATTTTGTGAACATAAATATTATTTATTTTACCTTCTGTTTTGGTAAAATAAGTACACTAAAAAATAAAAAATAATAATTAAACAAATATAATATTAATTTAGAATAATTTATTTATGATATAAAGTCCGGTTAGAAAAGAATAATATACAGTTATGTATTAAACTATTTTAACACATCAGAACCACGAAAGAATTATTTTGAGTATAAATTCTATCATTTTTTCGAAATGGGGAATTTTGTACATTTAAATTTGAAACATATATATATATATATATATTCAAATATAATAAATAAACTATTTTCAACGTGGACTTCTTATGTTCACATTTATATCTTTCAAAAAATATTTTATAAATTTAGTAAAATATATTTTATTAAATAATAAAATATTATTATTTTTTTAAAAAATATTACTGTTTAATTATTAGTACTATTATGCTGGAATCTTATGCTGGAAAACTTGTGGGATTAATGTTGCTCGCCTGTCTTCATCATCTGGAAAAGACAGAGTTATTATTCAAGCAATGAATCCTTAGAAGCAACTACACTTAAGAAAACCCGTACGTATGGCATCTCCCACGATACCTTAAAAAGAGTATAAAGCTCGTATATATATCACTTAACACAATGCCATGCACTTTTGCCAGTGTTATAATCGTATGTGTAGGAAACTATTTGCAAAGTTTATCCATTTTCTACTCATTCCTTTCTAATTTCACTCTAGGAGCTCCTTTTGGATGATAAAAGTATTTAGCATTACATACATCTGCTTTAATCCTATGCCCCTTCTTTTCACTCTATCAAAAATACACAACCTTGTTTTATTTTTTAATTCTTTACTAGACATAGCCTTGAGAGCATCCATTTACTGCTCTGATTACTGCTGATGCTCCGGTTGTGGTTGAACATGATATGAATTTTTATAGGTATACTTCTCTGATATTTGCTGATTATGCCATCTTATACATTGTGTTGCAGTTAACCTTAATGACCCTGGCGGGCGGGCTCTTCATATGTAGGGCTGCCAAAACCACACACAGACCATAGGCTATTACATTCCTTGCAGCAAAATGGCATGCACGTTCCACAATCAACTCCTTTGATGACGTTGACAATGGTATCCCATGTTCTCAGACTATTTCACTCGGGGCAAATTATATCGATGGCCACTAGGGATCTGATATCAACGAACGCGATGAAGATGATATACACAATTACAGGCATGACGCCAATTATCACCAAACAATATCCTACCACAAAAGACAAGTTCCTGGTAGGTTTGAGCCAACCTAATTGTAGTATTATCCTTAAAGGGAAAATGATAAAATACATAGGGTATATACCCCAGGGCTGAGCAAGAGAACAAGCACAACACATAACAGCAAAACCAGCAAATTAAACCAAGCTTAATTGGCCGCAACTGTAGTCAATAAGACGATGCACTAATGAACACGACCTAATAAATTCTATAATGCGGATCCTTCTGAGCTGGTTTCTGGAAAATCGTACAGGTATTAATTAACCTTCTCTCGCCTGACTTGCCTAACTACATTCCTCATGATAAAATTACTTGTATTAAACATTCATACGCTTGGTGTTTCTAATGATATTCATACGGATGTTGCGATTCTTCAGCCATCTTCTGCAATTAGTTTCCTTCATGGTTTTTTAATCCTTTCTATTGATTCTTGTGCTTGGGTTTTTTTGGGTGTTCTTTGGCTTCCTGTCTTTACTTGTGTGTGGGTTCCTTATTGTATTGGCTGGTGAGAACATGTTACTTTTTACACCTAGTGATTTGCCACATTTCAAAGATTTTCAAGGTGTTTGATTTGTTCTAAAGTCGGCTTCAGTTCTTGTTGAATAATAATCATTTCTCAATCCCTAAATAGCTTCTTCCCAATTTTCCAGCCAGAACGATTGGCAAGGTCACAACGACACAAATGAGGGATTCTCCTTTCTTCCCTTCAATTTTAAGCTTCTATTTTTGTTGTAATACACCTTTGCTGCTATGTAGAAGGATTACGAGATCCCATTATCTACTAAAAAAGATTCCAAAGTAAAACTTAACAAAATGCATTTTCAACCGTGTTGTAAGGATAGACATGTTTTTTTTGACAAAGGAAGAACACTTTCATTCATTCAAAATATCGCTCGTACAAAGAGATAAAACCTCTGAAGGGGCATCAAATTCTGAAAAGCTACGATCAGAGATACAATAAGATTGTCTTGCTAGACAATGGGCTACCCTATTTGCTGATCGTATAATAAAACAAACTTCAGCATTTGCAATATCTTGCAGGAGCTGTTTACAATCACATGTAGAAGCTAACTTCACTGAACCACGCAGAGCTTGCACTACTTTTCTACAGTCAGATTCCACCACTACCTTGTTACACTGCTTCGTTTTCACCCAACTTAGTGCTTCCTTAACAACTATCACCTCAGCTATATCTGCGGATACTAAAACTCGAGCAGTTTCTTGAAAATCGCTTCGGATTACCAAACCAAAAAGATAATTTTCCAAATTTTTCAATTTTGCTTGTCGCCATAGCTCCTAGTAGTCTCCCTGTGTGATCACGAGCAACACACCCAAAACCAAAATAATTTACTTCATCGAAAAGGGTTGCGTCTACATTTATCTTGATTGTATTCATAATCGGTGTCGTCCATCACTCACTACCATCCTTCGCAGACATATATGCGTTAGACGGAGAAGATCTTTTTAGCTGAGCTACAATCCATTGATCAAGAGTAAATTGAGCAGATCGAATAACCTCATCGACGTGAAGGTAAGTTTCGTGCCAAACCACCATATTTCGAGCTTTCCAGATGGACCACTGCAGCATTATCAACTTAGCTAGTCTTGAGTTATCATATTGATCCATTGCGTTATTCAACCAAGCAGCAAAATTATCAAAGTCGTCCCTAGGGTTATCAAAACATGCACCTTGCTTACATGCCTGAGCAAACTCACACTGAACTAAACAATGTAAAGTTGTTTCCTCCTCAACAGTACATGATGGGCATTGTATTTGAATGGGCACCTGCCTTTTACTTAACACGACCTTCGTCGGTAGGTAGCCACTACAGGCCCTCCATATAAAATTCTTAGCTGTATGGGGAGTTTTAAATTCCACAGATGTCTCCAAAAACCAGAATCGGCATTAGTAACCCACCCTCCTTTCATTTCTTGAACTAGCCTATAAGCACTTTAGACTGTATACGTCCCTTTATCGTCTCTGTACCAATATCCGGTATCCTCCTCTTGTCTGTTGTTAAGTGGGACCCCAAGAATCAAGTGTTGATCTTTCTGCTCAAACAAATCCTCAATTATTTCCATGTCCCAAACTTTTTCCCCCAGCTTCAACAACCCAGCTACACATTGATTCACTAGAGCTGGATGTCGACTCACAACGTACGTATTTACATTGTCATTTAACCAGGCATCATCCAGCACCTTTACTTTTTCCCCAGACCCTATTTTCCACCTTATACCAGTTTTCACTAGGCTTTGAGCTGCCCAAATACTTCGCCAGATGAAACTAGGATTACTACCCAGACCTGCATCCAAGAAATCACAACGAGGGAAGTAACGAGCTTTGAAGACTTTAGAAACCAGCGAGTTTACTTGATTCATCAGCCTCCATGCTTGCTTGCCCAATAATGCAATGTTAAAGTCATGGATCTTTCTAAACCCCATTCCACCATTAACTTTCGGCGAACACAGTCTATCCCAATTAGCCCAATGAATACCTCTGTCGGAATTTCTTTTTGTCTTCCACCAGAACCTACACATGATTTGCTCGATGTCATTACACATCTCCATTGGCAATAAAAAGACAGTCATCGCGAAGGCGTGGATTGCACCACCGATTTCAAAAGGACCTCTTTACCAAGTTTAGATAATATTTGCTCATTTCAGCTTTCCACACTTCTTCGAACTTTATCTTTTAAGAAACCCAAGATAACATTTTTGTTACGTCCCAAAATATTTGGAAGTCCCAAATACATACTATTCTCAGGAGCTTCTATCATTTGCATTTTTTTACATATCTCTTCCTTCGTCCCTTCATTAGTGTTCTTACTAAAGAAAATCGATGACTTCTGTTTATTAACCATCTGGCCCGAACCAGCTTCAAAAACTTGCAACATCTGACATACCTTGGACGCTTCATTCGTCGTTGCTTTACAATATAAATAACTGTCATCCATAAAAAGCATATGAGAGATAGAAGGAGCTCCACTCGCAACCTTACATCTATGAATCTAGCCTTTCTGAATGTACCTGTTAATAAGAGCAGTAAAACCCTCATGACAGATAATAAACAAATAAGGCGAAATTGGGTCTCCCTGACATATCCCTCTTGATGGAACAACTGGCCCCATATTTTTTCCTCCATGAACCACATAATAACATGCTGTTGAAAGATAATGAGATAACAGGGCTAGTCCATCTTATATCAAAACCCATTTTCTTCATAATTGCTTCCACAAAATTCCATTCTACACGATCATACGCCTTCCTCATATCCAGCTTGACAGCCATATACCCCTCCTTTCCCTTTCTTTTCCGCTTAAGATAATGCTGCACTTCAAACGAAATCATTATGTTATGAAATAAGTCGACCCGGAATAAGAGCACTCTGATTAGGAGAAATAACTCTTATCAAGCATAGGCTTCATTCGGTTAGCAAGAACCTTAGTAATGATTTTATACGTAACATTGTAGAGAGCTATCGGTCTCAAATCCCCCATAGTAAGCGGAGTATTCTTTTTTGGAATTAACACAATATTTTCTGATTTAACTCCTTCGCAAACTGACTAGTATTAAAAAAATCCCGGCCAATCTGAATAATATCTCCCCCAACTATGTTCCAATACTTTTGAAAAAAGCCTGGGGTCATGCCATCTGGCTCAGGCGCCTTATCCGGATCCATTTGAAACAATGTTGTCTTCACTTCCTCCCCATCAATCAGTCTAAGAAGCTCTGAGTTTAACTGATCAGTGATTAAAGTTTGAACATTCTCCACAATTTTATCCCACTGGTTATCCAATGTTGTAAAAATATGTTTGAAATAATCAGTTATAACATGCTTAAGCCAATTCAACCAATCAATCCAGTCACCTGTTTCATTTTTTAGCCGTCGAATCTTATTATTCTTTTTACGCCACTTGCTGCCTTATGAAAAAACTTGTTCTTTTGGTCACCATACTGCAGCCACAGTTGCTTAGAGCGTTGCCGCCAAAAGATCTCTTTTTGAATTAACACCTCATTCAGCTTCCTCTGTTCTTTTGCATATAATCGGATAGAGTCATTGTCTCAACGCTGCTTCAGATGCTTTAGGCGGTGCTTATAATCACGAATCCTTTGTTTAAAATTCCCAGTAATTTCTCTACCCCACACACTCAGCTTCTTTTGACAGTTTGCAATTTTTTGATTATATCCCAAACCGTCATTAGCCTCCCAGCAGGACAGTATAATATATTTACACATTGCTTCCCTAAGCCATGCATTCTCAAACCTAAAACGATGGTTCAGCTGCGTATTCCCACGTTTATCAACCTCAAGCAGAACAGGAGCATGATCAGAAGTTGAGATTTCAATATTATACAGAAGCGCCTCTTCATGGATTTCCATCCATCTCTGAGTGACCAACGCACGATCTAAACGGAGCTCAACCCATGCACTAGTACCACGAGATTTCTCCCACGTGAAAGGATGCCCCACTAAATCAAGATCAATCAGATTGCACTCCATTACTACCTTGCAGAATCCTTGCATCAGCCACTCTGGATAACGACGGCCTCCTTTTTTATCTTCATGAGAGAGAATATTATTCATATCTCCAATCACACACCACGGAAGACTCTATTGTTGATTAAGAACCCGTAGTAATTCCCATGTATTCCTTCTTAACCTTCTATTGGGTTCACCATAAAAGTCTGTCAAACGCCATTCCTCTCTACCTGCTATACTAACCACCACGTCAATATGGTTCCGTGAAAAACTAGTGATCTTGACCTCCCCATCATATTTCCACATAAGCGCTAACCCTCCACTTCCGCCATTGACATCCACTGCAAACGAACCTTCAAAACCAAGCATATTTTTGAGATTGTCAACCCTTTCTTTATTACAAAGAGTTTCCAAGCCCATGGCAGTTCCAAGACAAAACACTCATCCATCTTGGCAGACCCCTCCATGAAGGCCTGCCACTTGCAAGTTTTTTGGAAGCCCACTATTTTCATTACTTGGGCTTGTAGTAATATTTGTTGGAAAATATGGGTATAAGTCCCATATTGGTAAGTCATATTTGAGCATTATGACTAAAAAATGTGTGAGATATGATGATATTCTCTTAATAATGGAAATTATTACTTTCCATTAGAATTTGGCTCAAATATTATGGCATAAATTAATTTGATTTTGTTTCAGATTAATTGATATGGTGTATGTCTTGATATATTTAATCTGATTCTGTTTCAGATTATTTATGGAATAGAGTAGCTTGCAAGTATTACACCGATTCCATAATTAATGATATTTAATTATGGAAAAGAGTAGCGCACAAGTCTATCTACACCTAAGGTGTTAGGGTTAGACACACCAAAAACATATTCGCCTTTAAACACAAAACTCTCTCTCTCTCTCGGTGATAGTTTCGTACCCGTTCAAGCTCGCTGAAGGTGCTCGTTATCCGTAACGCCGCCGCTACCTCGTTTATCCTGGGAGGCTATCGACTCGCACATACGGTGAGAGGCGAAATAGCTTTAAGGAGACAGTTTCAACTGGACTCGAGGATCTCTCTTCTGTTTATATCTTTTTTTCCTCCGTTTGATTTCGTTTACTCACACACACATTTGTTTGATTATATGTATTAATCGCAGATTGTATTCACAATCTCAAAGCTATTTATTTTATATACATCTGTGACTGATACATCTGTATCTGCTTGTTTTGTTGAGTAACAGATCGGTGGAGAACCAAACTGTGAACGATTCGATGAACGTGACGGCTGATCCCAACGCACAGATCACTAGATCTGATGGGGTTCACCAGCAGCCGATTAACCCTAACGCACGGATCGTACGATCTGATGGGGGTCAAACGCCTGTTGGACATGTGCCTTCGGGACATGTGCCTGTGGGACACACTGTCATTGGACAGTTTAGTGTTCCTCTTGGACAGATATCGGCAGGATTTAGTCCTCCGATCATACCTGCGGTGCCTACTGGTGTGCATACACCTGTAGTACAGACGCACGTACCATCTGTTCCACCTGTGGTGCCTGTTGCACCTGTTATGCAAACTGTGCCTGCTGCACATGCTAAAAAACCTGAGAAGTTCAACAGAACGAACTTCAAACGTTGGCAACAAAAGATACACTTTTATCTGACCACGTTGCATATGGATCGCTTTCTTAAGGAAGAACCACCGTTGCTCACTGCTGAGAGTAACATGCAGACTGTGTATGCTGCTGATGCTTGGAAGCACTCCGACTACATCTGTCAGAACTATGTGTTAAATTATTTGTCTGACCCGTTGTATAACGTATACAGCGCGAAGCTAACAACTAAGGTCTTATGGGAGTCACTTGACCATAAGTATAAAACCGAGGACGCTGGGGCAAAGAAGTGGATTGTTGGCCGCTTTCTTGATTATAAGATGGCAGACTCTAAGACTGTGGTCAGTCAGGTGCAGGAACTGCAGGTGATCATTCATGACATTCATGATGAGGGAATGGTCATAAGTGAGTCTTTCCAAGTTGCTGCTGTTATTGAAAAGCTTCCACCTGGATGGAAAGATTTCAAGAACTACCTTAAGCACAAGCGAAAGGAGATGTCTATGGAGGATCTTATTGTTAGATTTCGTATTGAAGAAGACAACAGAGGGTCCGAGAAGAAAGTTAATGTTGTCACTGAGAAGGCAAACATGGTGGAGCATGCTCAAAGCTCCAAGCCCAAGAAGACTAATTCTAGTAAAGGGGCAAAGCTGGTACCCAAAGGAGGGATTTCGAAGTCGAAATTTCAGGGGAAGTGCTACAACTGTGATAAAGTTGGTCATAGGTCTTCTGACTGCAAGAAGCCCAAGAAGCCCAACAAGAAGAAAGAAGCAAACATGGTAGAGAATATCTCCAAGGATATGGGTGATATAGACCTCTGTGCTACGGTCTCTGAAGTGAACCTGGTCGGTTCTAATCCACGTGAATGGTGGATTGATACTGGTGCTACTAGGCATGTTTGCTCAGACAAGGCGATTTTCTCTAGCCTCAAAGCTTCTGATGCTGGTGAGAAGCTCTATATGGGGAATTCAGCAACTTCTACCATTGAGAGTGAAGGCATGGTGTTCCTGAAGATGACCTCTGGGAAGAATCTGACTTTGAAGAATGTACTTTATGTGCCTGATATTCGCAAGAACCTTGTGTCAGGTTCTCTGTAGAGTAAGCATGGCTTTCGCATTGTAATAGAGTCAGATAAAGTAATTTTGTCTAAGAGTGGTATGTTTGTAGGCAAGGGTTATTTAACCGATGGGCTTTTTAAGCTCAATGTAATGTTCGTTAAGGACGATAATGAAATGAAGAATTCTTCTGCTTACTTTCTTGAGTATCCTAATTTATGGCATGCTAGATTAGGACATGTAAATTATGACACTTTACGACGTTTAAGTGCAAAAGAATACTTACCTAAACTTACTATCGATTCAAAACATAAGTGTGAGACTTGTGTTGAGGCAAAATTAACGAGATCATCATTTAAACGTGTGGAAAGGAACACCAAAGTGCTAGACCTAATACATAGCGACATATGTGATTTAAAATTCACTCCAACAAGAGGAGGAAACAAGTATTTTATTACATTCATTGATGATTATACAAAATACTGCTATGTATATTTGTTGAAAAGCAAAGACGAAGCTATAGATAAATTTAAAATCTATAAGGAAGAAGTTGAGACACAACAGACTGAGAAAATCAAAGCGATACGAAGTGATCGTGGAGGTGAATATGTTGAACCATTTGGAGAATTCTGTTCACAATATGGTATAATCCATGAGGTCACTGCACCATACTCCCCTCAGTCAAATGGTGTGGCTGAAAGGAAGAATCGCACTCTGAAAGAAATGATGAATGCGATGTTGTTAAGCTCTGGGCTTCCACAATCGATGTGGGGAGAAGCCATCCTAAGCGCAAATAATATTTTAAATATTACGATACGCAAGAATAAGGATGTAAGTCCTTATGAAATGTGGAAGAAAAAGAAACCAAGTTACCAACACCTGAAAGTGTGGGGGTGCCTTGCAAAGGTACTGATCCCTACACCGAAGAAGGTGAAGATAGGTCCTAAGACTGTGGATTGTATATTCATCGGATATCCTCCACACAGCACTGCATATCGGTTTCTTGTTCATGAATCCAAGATTCCTGATATTCAAAAGAATACCATTATGGAATCAAGGAATGCCTCATTCTTTGAGACGATGTTTCCCTATAATCCAGGAAACCAACAACCTACGACGTCTAAACGATCTCATGAGTCTATAGATGACGATAATGAGAGTGACGAAAGTGAAGACGAAAATGTGGGGGTAGTGAGAAGGAGCAAAAGACAACGAACGGAGAAATCCTATGAGTCTGATTTTATGACCTATTTGCTCGAAGAAGGTGACCCAAAAACTTATAAGGAGGCGGTTACCTCACCTGATGGGCCTATGTGGAAAGAGGCCATCAAGAATGAAGTTGATTCAATTATGCAAAATCATACTTGGGAATTAGTGGACTTGCCAACTGGTTGCAAACCATTAGGTAGCAAGTGGGTTTTCAAGAAGAAGTTGAAAACTGATGGCACTATTGATAAGTATAAGGCCAGACTTGTGATTAAAGGATACAAGCAACAAAAAGGCCTTGATTACTTTGATACATATTCTTCTGTAACGAGAATAACGTCCATAAGGATGATGTTTGCTATTGCTGCAATGCGTAATCTAACTGTACATCAAATGGATGTGAAAACAGCCTTCCTAAATGGGGACATAGATGAGGAAATCTATATGGAACAACCTGAAGGGTTTGTTGTCCCAGGACAAGAAAGGAAAGTTTGTAGATTGGTGAAATCATTGTATGGTTTGAAACAAGTGCCTATGAAATGGCATGAAAAATTTGATGAGGTCGTGCTGGCCAATGGCTTCAAAATCAATGAATGTGATAGCTGTGCCTATTACAAGGATAACGAGAACAGCTATGTCAAGGAGAATGACAATGGCTATGTCATGATGACGCTATATGTAGATGATCTACTTATTGCCAGAAGCAATGATAAAGTGATCAAATCTACCAAGGACATGTTGAAATCAAGATTCGACATGAAAGATATGGGACTAGCAAATATAGTTCTGGGAATTCAAATTTCTAGAACATCAGAGGGTCTCGCATTAAGTCAACCACATTATGTTGACAAGATCCTTGAGAAGTTTCTTAAGGATGACTTTGAGAAAGCTAGGACACCTGTGGATATGACTTTGCACCTATCCAAGAACAAAGGTGTAGCTGTTTCCCAATTGGAATACTCGAGGATAATTGGTAGTCTGATGTACCTCATGAGTTGTACAAGACCAGACATTGCATACTCAATTAGCAAGTTGAGTAGGTTTACGAGTAATCCGGGAGCTGATCACTGGAAAGCGATCATAAGGGTATTAAGGTACTTGAGAGGAACTCAAGACTATGGACTGCACTATGGCAGATACCCAGCAGTATTAGAAGGATATACTGACGCAAATTGGATATCTAGCAAGAAAGCACTTAAGTCTACGAGCGGCTATGTGTTTACATTAGCTGGAGCGGCAATATCATGGAAATCCTCAAAACAAACGGTGATAACTCATTCCACGATGGAAGCTGAGTTTGTGGCACTAGATAAATGTGCCGAAGAGGCTGAATATCTACGTCAATTTTTGGAGGATATTCCAAGATGGCCAAAGCCTGTAACTGCAATAGGGATTTATTGTGATAGTCAATCCTCTATTGGAAGAGCGCAGAACACGATGTATAATGGAAAGTCTCGTCATATACGACGACGACACAGTTCCATTAGACAATTGATCTCAACCGGAATTATCACTATTGACTATATACCGTCAAAAGATAATATCGCGGATCCACTAACCAAAGGGTTATCAAGAGAAGTGGTTGAGAAATCATCGAGAGGGATGGGCCTTAAGCCTATTGCTTAACGGCATCATGGTGGACACCCAACCATTGCTGACTGGAGATCCCAAGAACTTGGTTCAATGGGACAACTAAATCATGATGACCAAATCACTGTGGGGGTAACCCCTGGCCTGTTCCTATGATGAGGAAACAGTGAGACCCGTAAGGTACGAGGTTAAGCTTTGAGCTTTTAATGATCTTTGATGAATACATGGAGCGCATGAGTGAACGCATAGAATTCAGTTGAGTAAACGCGGGTTACTCTATAAGATAAAGATCACCTATGTGGGAGAGAAGTGGGGCCGCTTCAAAGGAGAATTGCGAGGCACAATTCTTTAGAAACTTCTGCAGAACCAGGACGATGTTCCATGGCCAAAATGGACATACTCATGAGAGCTGAACGAGTCAGAAACGATATAGTGATATATCATCGTTTACACAAATGGTCGAACAGTTCAAGGACAAGCATGTCTACTGTCTACCAGTAAAGTCGGTATGCTTACTCGAGCGAAGGTTCAAGGAGCATTCTCTACCTATCGTATGCTATATCTGATCGAAGAAACTATCACCAAATCAAACTCCGTGTCTGTCTGTCTGTCTGGTGTGTGCTACTAAGATCACCAATCTCACCCATGTGGGGGATTGTTGGAAAATATGGGTATAAGTCCCATATTGGTAAGTCATATTTTGAGCATTATGACTAAAAGATGTGTGAGATATGATGATATTCTCTTAATAATGGAAATTATTACTTTCCATTAGATTTTGGCTCAAATATTATGGCATAAATTAATTTGATTTTGTTTCAGATTAATTGATATGGTGTATGTCTTGATATATTTAATCTGATTCTGTTTCATATTATTTATGGAATAGAGTAGCTTGCAAGTATTACACCGATTCCATAATTAATGATATTTAATTATTGAAAAGAGTAGCGCACAAGTCTATCTACACCTATATAAACAGCTCTAAGGCGTTAGGGTTAGACACACCAAAAACATATTCGCCTTTAAACACAAAACTCTCTCTCTCTCTCTCTCTCTCTCTCTCTCTCTCTCTCTCTCTCTCTCTCTCTTTCTCTCTCTCTCGGTGATAGTTTCGTACCCGTTCAAGCTCGCTGAAGGTGCTCGTTATCCGTAACGCCGCCGCTACCTCGTTTTATCCTGGGAGGCTATCGACTCGCACATACGGTGAGAGGCGAAATAGCTTTAAGGAGACAGTTTCAACTGGACTCGTGGATCTCTCTTCTGTTTATATCTTTTCTTCCTCCGTTTAATTTCGTTTACTCACGCACACATTTGTTTGATTATATGTATTAATCGCAGATTATATTCACAATATTCTCATTGGCCCTTCTGCGTTTTGGATCAGTAAACACATACTCAGAGTCCTAATCCATATTATTAGCTATATTCACATTTTTTTAAATAGCATTATTCACCCTACTTCCCTCCTCCATACCTTCCATTTCATGATTTTCCTCTTTCATCCCTATCCACACAGGTCCACTTTCCTTCAATTTAGGATCCTGATTTGCATTTCCTAATTTTCCGCCTTCAGTTACTTCCATGCTTGTCTCCTTCCTGTTAAGTTTATCGTCTAAACCTGGAGACTGATTTGAAGAACCTGACCTTAACCACCTTGAACCAGTTAGATACGGTTGTCTTTTTGGAAAAGCTTTCATCCATGATCCATATGGCTTCACAATCTCATTCATCGGCATTTCAAATATCTTGGAGCAAAATTTTTCAGCATGTCCAAGCAGGCCACAAATGAAACAAAATGTGCATATATGCTCATATTTAAAATTTACCCAAAACCAATCATTACCTGATTTCTTAATCTTCATCCTCCTTCTTAACAGTATATCAATCTACAGTCTCACACGAATACGTAAATAATCCCGCCATACTCTAACAAAGTTATTTTTGTCCGCTTCTAGAAATTCTCCGATATAATTACCAACATCTCTTCTTACTCTTTCTGATATAAAACATGGCTGAAGATCATGCAACTGAATCCAAAAATCCTGCCTGTTTATTGTGACTGAACGGGGATTAACTCCCTCCTTTAGACGCTAAAAAACAAACTGCATTATGTCATACGTCCAAGGACTCCCTTCGATAACACTGTTTATATCAACTTCATGATAAAACTGGAACAGAAAGAGATTAGGCTCCAAGCTTTTAATATATAAAAGACCCCCTTTCCTGGTTTCCACAACGTAGCCATTGCATGCTGCATCTTCTCAAAATCAACAAAATGTTCTGATAAGCAACGACGCACCAAACACCCTTTTGTATCAAGAACTCCTTCTATATTTTCCTCCACCTTATAAGCAATTCCACCTAATTCCTCCTCCTCCACTAATGGCAGCATATTGATCAGCTAACTCATCCATCATATGATCTATAGATAATTAAGAATACAGAAATACAAAACGGGTTTATATTTAGAGTAAACAAACCATGTTAGAAGACATGAACGGGAATATACTGATTAATGACACATAAGAGATGAAAACCCGAAATCGTGATTTGTACCTGTTGGTTTAAATAAATAGATATTAATGAAATAGGATAGACATGTTTTAGTTGTATATATAATGAGACATTATTTAGTTAAATTACGAGTTACCTAGTAAGTAACAACGGTACTAGATCTAAAAAGGGAGATAGAATTTAATGGCCACACAATAACATTCTCGCAGTGAAAGGAAGTGAGAGTAAGATGTTAATTTCTGTAATATCCCGTAATTTTTAGAATTAGATTAATAATTGAATAATAGAATAAAAAGGATTAAAATTAGACAAGGATTAGGATTTAAAATTGAATTAGACTAATGAGCCTAAAATTTGGATCCAATTCTAATATGGATAACTTGAAAGTTAAGACATAGGGTTTTGTATCGTTATAAATACATCCTAATCATTTTCCTCATTTTTAACATCAAAATTCGTAGGGGCTTTTCTTCAAAAATCAGTAGTCTTGTAAAATTTGTAGAAAATTCATCGTAAATCAGAATTCGGCGATTCTGGACTTTTCGGAGAGGTCTTTTCGTTATCTTCAGCTTTCGTGTTTTGTGTTTTCCAAGAAAATGTCATTTAGAGGGTCAAAAAGAGTAAATTCAGATCTGGTCAGGCTTTGAGGTAAGTACTTTTGGACTTGCTTTTATATTCGGAAAAGTTTTGATACTCCGATTTTCGAATTTCGTATAAGATAAAAGAATTCTGTTTCGAACTGTATAAGAAATAAGATACGAGAATCTTTTGAAACCCAGTCTCTACGTTTTCGAACCCGTTCGTAATTTACGCTATAGTTCCGGAACTAGCCTTAGATACCCTTATTAGGCGCACGAGTGTGCAATTTTAGATACCTATTATGGGCGCGTAATTATTAAACTTTAGATGCCGGCCACTGGCAAAGTGTGGTATATAAGAATAAGAATAAGAATTAGATGCCGGCTACTGGCAAAGTGTGGCCGTAGATCAAGACTGTGGTATTTATAAGAATTATTGTTTCGTTATGTTTTACTCTGTTCTGATCTGTTATAAAAATCTGCTATCTTCTGTTTTAAATTCTGAATTTTAAAATATAAAACTTCGGGTTGTATTTATTTTAGAAATTGTTTTTACAAAATTACTATCGTTTTGAGAAAATTTGTTTTATTAAAAACACCCATTATTTTCTGGTTAAATAGTTAGTCAATTTGTACTTGCTGGGCTTTGTAACTCACCCCTTTTATATTTCAGGTTTCGTATAAGATTCGAGTTGGAAATCATTGGAGTTCGAGGTCTTAGGATTGGAGTATATTAAATTTTGGGCTTTCGTTAGCTGCGCTTTTGTAATAGACACCTTTGTAATAGATTTTCGTATTAGTAAATTGTATTAAATTTTAGTTTTGATTTAGAATTAATAGTCCGGAAGTGCGGGCTGTTACAGTTGGTAACCAGAGCAGGCTGTCTTTCGGAGTGTATTAGGTATGGGACTAGTACATTCCCTAAGATTCGATCTTGTGGACCATAGTTTAACCTTTGGTAGATTAGGGGGTAGATGTGTCTCGAACTTTAGGATTGTTTTGAATTTGGGGACCAAATTCTTTTTAAGGAGGGTAGTATGTAATATCTCGTAATTTTTAGAATTAGATTATTAATTGAATAATAGAATAAAAAGGATTAAAATTAGACAAGGACTAGGATTTAAAATTGAATTAGACTAATGAGCCTAACATTTGGATCCAATTCTAATATGGATAACTTGAAGGTTAAGATATAGGGTTTTGTATCGTTATAAATACATCCTAATCATTTTCCTCGTTTTTAACATCAAAATTCGTAGGGGCTTTTCTTCAAAAATCAGCAGTCTTGTGAAATTCGTAGAAAATTCATCGTAAGTCAGAATTAAGTAATTCTGGACTTTTCGGAGAGGTCTTTTCGTTATCTTCAGCTTTCGTGTTTTCCAAGAAAATATCGTTTAGAGGGTCAAAAAGAGTAAATTCAGATCTGGTCAGGCTTTGAGGTAAGTACTTTTTGACTTGCTTTTATATTCGGAAAAGTTTTGATACTCTGATTTTCGAATTTCGTATAAGATAAAAGAATTCTATTTTGAACTGTATAAGAAATAAGATACGAGAATCTTTTGAAATCCAGTCTCCACGTTTTCAAACCCGTTCGTAATTTACGCTATAGTTCCGGAACTAGCCTTAAATACCCTTAGTAGGCGCACGAGTGTGCAACTTTAGATACTATTAAGGGCGCGTAATTATTGAATTTTAGATGTCGGCCACTGGCAAAGTGTGGTATATAAGAATAATAATAAGAATTAGATGTCGGCTACTGGCAAAGTGTGGCCGTAGATTAAGACTGTGGTATTTATAAGAATTATCGTTTCGTTATATTTTACTCTGTTCTGATCTGTTATAAAAATCTGCTATCTTCTGTTTTAAATTCTGAATTTTAAAATATAAAACTTCGGGTTGGATTTATTTTAGAAATTGTTTTTACAAAACTACTATCGTTTTGAGAAAATTTGTTTTATTAAAAATACCCATTATTTTCCGGTTAAATAGTTAGTCAATTTGTACTTGTTGGGCTTTGTAGCTCACCCCTTTTATATTTCAGGTTTCGTATAAGATTCGAGTTGGAAATCATTGGATTTCGAGGACTTAGGATTGGAGTATATTACATTTTGGGCTTCCGTTAGCTGCGCTTTTGTTATAGACACCTTTGTAATAGATTTTCGTATTAGTAAATTATATTTTATTTTAGTTTTGATTTAGAATTAATAGTCCGGAACGGCTGTTAAAATTTCACACCAAATTGAAGGAAGTGAGGGTAATGTTAATTTCACACAATAAAACGCCTCATCAAGCCTGGTACCTTCAACATGGACCCTGTTGTGGATATGGATTAAAGTGAGGATGCAAACTTCACCAAAATAAATTAACTACTAGAGTATGATAGATTTAGTATGAATCTCTAAATATTGTTTAAATGGTAATTATCATACTTTGTTATATATATATCTGGATTTGTTATAACATAACTTTCCATAACTTGAGTTAATTAGCATATTTCTTGTCAAAAGCTAATTATCACTATTTTCTTCTAGAAAATTTTGTTAAAATATTACATGCTACGTATTTTTGGCCTAAAAACATTTTATACATGGTACATTTAGTAGATATGTATCTGAATTTGTCATTATCATATAACTTTTAATAATTTAAATTAATTATCATATCAAAACTAAGCAAAGGTACAGTTTTTCTATAATAATGTATCTATACTAATGAAATGAACAATTTCTCTTAAAGGACGTTTGTTTGAGAAATTTAGATGGATACAGGAAATGTCTGGGAAGTGTAATTGTTTGGTTACAAAAAATATGAGTATTAGAATTACCCACGAACTTCTAATGCCTGTACAACGTGAGAAGTTGGTCACCCATCCCTATCAAATCAATCCATATATTAAATAATTAAAGCCTAAAATTTATGTTTAAAATAATATATTTTTTAGTAAAGTTATTTAAAAATTAACAAAACCTAACTCATTATTTCATAATATTAATTTTAAAACCATGTAATAATGTTTGATATTTAAAAAATTTAGTTAGCATACGCGTATGCAATTAAAACTATAATTATTTGAATTCAGTTTTTATTAATATTCAACTCAATTTTATTTTAAAATTTACATTTATAATTTATTAAAATATTGATGATAATAAAAATAATTTCAAGTCATATATTAAAATACTAGTAATTATGTTTCTAATACATTATTAAAAAAATAAATTGAAAAGATACATAATTTTGTTTGATTATGTTTTTATTGTATGTATTTAAAAAATTAAGATAAACAATGAGATAGATATTGTAATGAAAAAATAATATTTAATAACTTAAAATAATTGTTATGAAAAAATAAAATTAGCAAATTAAATAAACATGAAAACTGAATACCTAAAATTACCCATTCCTATAAATGTCAACCAAACAAGTTTATAACACTTCCCAGGAAGTGTAGTGCACGTATAAAGGAAGTGGTAAATTAGTTTAAACTAGCTCTATGACTCGTGTAATTCACGTGCATACACTATATTACGTGAATGGATGTTATTTTGACCGTAATTATTAACGATATATTCATGTTGCTTCATGATGAATCGATTAACTAAATATCTCTCTTTATGGAATTGAGATCGATGACGTAATTAACATGTTTTCTGTGGCAGCCCGAAAATATAACCAAAAGATAACAACCGATAAATATAACTATTACAAAAGGTTGATTACAACACAATCCAAGATCGCAAAGGTTTAGTGTTTGAACAACCCTACACTAAAAACTATTAGAACTTCATATAAGGATAACTCATCACACAAGCGCTGGCTAAACTACCTGAGCTCTCAAATAGGCCTCAACGTCTCCATTGGTAGAATTACGAGTAGTCTGCTTAAATCTAACCATACTTGCTAGGTGAAATAACATGGGTAAATAGTAAGAAGTGAGCCAAATGCTCATCAAGAGATATAATGAGACAGAAATCAACAATATAGCAAGTCATAATTTAAAAATGGGTAGATGGCATAATTATTTAAGTCAAAAACATTTTTAAGTCAAATCATTGTTCAAAATCATTTTATGACGCTACGGATTACAACCGGTGATCAGTCGCGAAGTAATCCCGAACCTCGCGGGTTCTAACAAATTTAATTGGGATCCCTAGGCAACTTTTAATCCTAAGGTAATAAGTGTTAAAAAGACTTGTGTCAGAAATATGTTGTGAACTTGATGATAAGTTAAACAAAATATCTTAGTAGATTTAACTTAGTGAAATTTATAGCTCTCGACGGATGATCTAATATAGTCCTGACGGATGGACTTTATAGTCCCGACGGATGATAATTTGACATCCATCGAGAGTGTAACTTATGTAACAAATAAGTACTATAGCTCATTTCTGCAAGGAACATGTTTTAGTCTGGTAGATTGTGTAGGGTTCTCTGAGTCATATTGACTACTAGATTGATATGCAGAATAAGTTGACTAATTGTAAATATGAGATATCTTGTAATTATGTATAAGTGAAATTAGGTCAAGTGGCAGATAGACTCCCGACAGATGATCTACAAGACTCCCGACGGATGATCAACAAAGTTCCCGACGGATGACCAACATAGTCCCGATGGATGATCAAATTTAAAATAGTTGTTGACAGTGACAACACAGTCACATGCGTTGGGTGTTTGCAAAAGGAATGTGGCAGCCTGTTAAGTAGGATTTTGAGAACAAAGAAGCATTAACATTTCCATGAAAATGTGAAGATATTCAAGGATGCTGGAATAAAGTAGTGAAGTAGCATGGAGTTAGGCTAGATATATTTTGTTTTATTATCTTGTCTTACTATCATGTAACTTGGTGATATATTGTTGTGAATATGTTGTGCACTTGATGATTACCTAAACAAAACATCTAAGTAGATTTTACTTAGTGAAATAATGTAGCACTCGACGGATAAGAATTATAGT
This sequence comes from Apium graveolens, assembly GCF_009905375.1. NCBI lineage: Eukaryota > Viridiplantae > Streptophyta > Magnoliopsida > Apiales > Apiaceae > Apium > Apium graveolens. The sequence goes on from NC_133655.1 coordinate 206,953,541, forward strand.
CCCGACGGATAACTCATTTTAGTCCCGACGGTTGAGTAACTTATTATCTATCGAGTGAGTAGCTTATGTAATAATAAGTTTGTAGCACAGTGTTGTATGCACCTTTGTATAGAATCTGTAGTAGCATATAAGTCATGTTGACTTTAACTAGATATGCAGAATAGGTTGATTAACTGTACATAAGCAATGTCTTGTAATTCTGTATAAGTGAAATGAAGTCAAGTGCCAAAATAGCTACCAACGGATGATTAACAAAGTTTCGACGGATGATCAAATGACTATCAACGGATGCTTAACAAAGCTTCGACGGATGATCAAATGACTTTCAACGGATGTTTAAAATAGCAGTCGATGGATGATCAAGTAAGTCATCGACGGATGATCTGAAAGTCGACGGATGATCATATCAAGATTCAAACATCAGTTGAACAGTAAAAGCTGACACACAGCCGTTGAGTTGGATACAAACACACTGTGGAAGCCCATTAACTGGGTAATAGAGGGCGAAAAGCAGCAAAGATCAAGACTGTTAGATTTTATATTTATTCAGTTCTTTTGACTTTGTAATCTTGGTAATATATAAACCAAGAGAGTAGCAAATAGAAAAAAAACTAAGAGAGCTAAGAAACAAACACAGAGAAATCTTTGTAAGCACTATCTTTAGCATTTCCTGTGTTCTTAGTAGTTCTATTTTGTATAAGCAGCTGTGAGCATTTCTGCACACAGAGTCCTCTCGATATATTAAATATATCTCTGGTGGAATTGTTTAAATCCACCAGAAAGTTTTTAAAGACTCTTGTTTTTAATTACTCTTGTTTTGATTCATTAAAGTTTATATTCCGCATTGTGCTAATCAAAACAAATATATCTATAATCGAGTTGAACATTTTTATCTCAAGAAAAAGTTCAAGAATTCCATTCAACCTCCCTTATGTAATTCTTGCTATATTGTTAAGGGACTAACATATATAAACCAAGAGTAGCAAGTAGAACACTTAACAACAACAAATTAAGTTTGTTTTCAGAGAAACATAACAAGTTGTAATCTGCAAGAATTTCTCTGTAGTTTGTTTATTCAACTTGTAAAGCAGTTGTGAGCTATTTAAAGCTTCACAGAGTTCTTATTCTGATATATATATATATATATATATATATATCTGGTGGATACATTCAAATCCACCAGAAAGTTTTAAAGCCTTGTGTTTTATTACTTAGTATTTTGATTTCAATTATCTTTCTATTCCGCACTTCAGCAAATCAAACATTGTTATATGTATTAAGTAAGAACATTTTTAAAATCAAGAAAAGAAGCCAGAATTACATTCAACCCCCTTCTGTAATTCTAGTTGTATTGTTAGGGACTAATAATTGGTATCAGAGCAAGCTCTTGAAGTACAAAGAGTTTAAAGATCACAACAAACAACAAGATGAACAAAAAGGATGTTGGAGTTAAACTTCCATTTCTGGACAAAGACAACTATCACCACTGGATGGTGAAGATGCACCTACATCTTCTTTCTCAAGATGAGGCCTATGTGGACTGCATAAAGAGAGGTCCTCATGTACAAATGAGAGCTGCAATTGACAATGAACCATCTATTCCAAAACCTAGGCATGAATGGTCAGATCCTGACATTGAGCAAGTCAGGAAGGATAAGAAGGCCATGAACATTTTGTTCAATGGTGTTGATGGTGATATGTTTGATAACATCATTAATTGTAGAACAGCCAAAGAAATTTGGGACATAATACAGATTATCTGTAATGGTACTGAGCAAGTAAGGGAGAACAAGATGCAGCTGCTGATTCAGCAATATGAGCATTTTCACTGTGAAGAAAGTGAGTCACTCACTGATATATTAGTAGATTTCAAAAGCTACTAAATAGAAACATGGTGGATAAATCAAAATTCAAGTGTTTCAAATGTGGCTTGGTAGGGCATTTTGCAAATGAGTGTAGAAAGTCAGATTCCAGTAAGAAAAGATTTGAGTCTGTGGATTATAAGCAAAAATACTTTGATCTACTCAAACAGAAGGAAAGGGCTTTTATTACACAAGAGAATGACTGGGCAGCTGATGGTTTGAATGAAGATGAGGATGTCAGCTATGTCAATCTAGCCCTTATGGCCAAATCTGATGAAACAGAGACAAGTTCCTCAAGCAATCAGGTAATTACTACAAACCTTGCACATTTATCTAAAGCTGAGTGTAATGATGCAATAAATGACATGTCTACAGAATTGTATCATTTGCGTGTTACACTTAAGTCCCTCACTAAAGAAAATGCTAAAATCAAAGAAAATAACTTGTTTTTGAGTGAGAGGAATAATGTACTTGAGTCTCAGTTTGTTGAGTTTGAGAAACTAAAAATTGAGTGTAGAATTGCTAAGGAGGAATTAACTGAGTCCTTGAAAAAGGAAGAAATTTTAAAGAAGCAGCTCGATCGTGAACAGGAGGTGATTAAAGCATGGAAAACATCCAGAGATGTTCATGCTCAAATCACCAAGGTTCAAGGAATTGAGTCCTTTTATGATGAAGCCTGGAAAAAGAATAAGGAGAAACTAGAACCTATTTTGGTAGATGGATTGCTGACAGATGTCTCGACGGATGATGAGGACTATCCGTCGGATAACAAAATGTGTTATCCGTCGAATGATAAAAATTCTCATCCGTCGGCTGTGAGCAAACCCATTAGCAAAGCCAAATTAACCATGCTAAATGAAAAGTATGGGTCTGTTTCCAAGAACTTTGTTTCAGGGGAGTCAAGTCAAGCCAAGAAAGGGAAGAAGGCTAATGTTGGTCACATGACTGTCAAACAGTTGAGTGACAGACTTGAGAAGATTGAGGTAAAAACAGAGACTAAAAGGAAAAAAAATAGGAATGGTAAAGTAGGGATTAACAAACATAATAACTACACACCTGACAAATATGCTCCTAGAAAAATCTGTGTCAAATGTGGTACTGTAAATCATTTATCTGTTAATTGCAAATCCGCCATGCCTACTCCCATGTCTATTCAGCCTCAATTCTCTAACATGAATGCCATGCCTCCTATGCCTGTTAATGCTATGCCTACACAGAACATGAATGCACAGTTTGCTAATATGCCATTTGCACCTAATCCATATTATGCTGTATACAATATGCCTTAAATGCCATTTAGCATGCCTTACTGGAATAACATGTTTGCACCAAGCATGTCATTTCCTGTTAGCCATAACATGCATAATAATTCTGTTGCATTTAGTGGTTTCAAAGGCCCAACCCAAATGACTAAGGAAGAATCTGAAATTCCTAAGTCAAATGAGTTAAGACCTAAGAAACAGAAGAAGAAAGCTAACAAGGCAGGACCCAAGGAAACTTGGGTACCAAAATCAACTTGATTTGATTTTGATGTGTGCAGGGAAACAAAAGGAATCTTTGGTACTTGGATAGTGGTTGTTCAAGACACATGACTGGTGATTCTACCCTGCTCACAGAGTTTGAAGAGAGAGCTGGCCCAAGTATCACTTTTGGAGATGACAGCAAAGGTTATACTGTGGGATATGGCTTGATTTCAAAGGACAATGTCATCATTGAAGAGGTTGCCTTAGTGGATGGTCTCAAACATAATCTGTTGAGTATCAGCCAGCTTTGTGATAAAGGCAACTCAGTAACCTTCAACAAAGAAACCTGTGTTGTGATTAATAATCAAAACAACAAAGTGGTTCTCACTGGTGTGAGAAGAGGAAATGTGTATCTAGCTGACTTCAACTCAACTAAAGCAGAATCTGTAACTTGTCTTCTCAGTAAAGCAAGTCAAGATGAAAGTTGGCTATGGCACAAGAAGCTATCCTGTAATAACCCCAATTTTTGGAAATTTTTGAAACCCTTATGAATAGTGTTTTTGCTGAATGAGAAAACTTTTCATGCCACACTATGTAGGGGTTCTGATATGGATATTCTGAGATTTTATTAGTACTTTATTTGGGATATAAGTGTATGTAAAGATCGTCAGAATCCAAATCCGAACACTTTGATTTTTCCCGGAAATCCACTAGATACGGAAAGAATTGAGAAAAAGGTAACAAGATAAAAAGGATTTAAAGTAAAGGATTATAAGAGAGGATCATAGAAGGAATACAATATATTGAGAAAGGATAAGGGAACCTAAGTAATAAGATCCCGGGTATGATCCCTCAAACGATAAACGAAAACGAAAGTTAAGCGAACCGTATAACAGATCAGCGGTCATTAGGCAAACAATTAAAAGCTAATCAAAGGGATTAGAGAGGATGATGTCACCCAACCAATGAGAAGAGGACAAGGAAGGGAGGATGACATCATGAGGATGACATAAGCATGACATGGGAAGGAAGGAGGTGTGGTGGCTTTGTAACCACACAAATTCAAGGGCAAGAAGGTAATTGACTAAATCAAACACAAAACTACAACCAACCAAGCCAAATAATTCATTCTTCATCAAAACAAAAAGAAACCAAGGCATTGGTTCTTCATTGCTCTCGGCTTTTTCACTTTTTAAAGGCAAGATTTTTCAAAATCCAAGATCCAAGCTTCCTAAATTGGTAAGATAATTCCCTAATCATCTTCATGCTTAGTTAGGACTATATCATGAGTTTAAGCCATTAATTCCTTCTCAATCTTCTTCATTTAATCAAAGAAGAAGACTATGAATAGTGTTTTCAAGTTTTTAACTTGAAGTTTTTCTTGTTTTTCTTGAAGATCTAAGCATTCTTAAGACTTCTCAAAGCTTCTTAAGGCTTCCTAGCTCCTCCCACCACTTCAAGGAAGGTATACCATCTCCAAACCCTAGATTCCTATATATTATAAGATGATTTTGATTAGTAGGATGATATTGTAGCTTGTTGTTGTGATTTAGAGTTTGGGATTTGGAATGGTAGTGAAATGGAATGGTAAATGTTGTGGTTTTGATTAAAAGAACTTAAGTGTGATTAAAGTTAAGTTTAGGCATAAGTATGAATGATTAAATTGAATGGGTTGGGGTTGTTATGATGTGATAAGGATGGATGTTGGTTGTATGTTGGATTTGAGGTTGGTTTGTGGTTGGTTTTGAATGGTTTAAAATTTGGAAATCGCGTAAACATAGCCGTCGTAACGTCCGATTTTCTTTGGACTGTTTTTGTGCATAGCATTAGGACCCGAGAACCCCCTGCTAGTTTATGACCACTTCAATGTTTAGATAGCTCATGTTACGAGCTTCGTTTTGATATGTAGTTCGTTCGATTCCGATGCACGGTTTAGGAGAAATGACCGTTTCAAGTAACGGTGTTTCGCGAACGAAACTTTTTCCCTCGCCTTACTTTGAAACATAGGTTAAAGACCAAAAAGGGTTAATTAATGTATGAAACATTTATGGTAAGTGTGTTAGGCAGTTGGTAAGACACTCGCGAAGGAATCGCTTTAAAACTCGTAAAGGTTAAATTATTAAAAATGGTGGAGCCGAGGGTATCCGAGTGACTTAAGCAAATCAGTGAGCGCAAAACAAGCGTTAGAGTCTAAGTTAGTTAAAGTATAGATTTACAAGTGATTTTGGTTTAATTCCAACTTACTTGTTGTTTATAGGTTACCAGACTCGTCCCGAGCCTTTTATCACCCCGAGTCGCTCAGGCAAGTTTTCTACCCGTTATACTGTTGTTGTGATGTAAATATATGTATATGCATTATCTTGTGATATTGCATGATTGTTATTAGCAAATTTTGCGATATATTGGAGCATGCTAATATGGTATATATGCATGTCTGTTTCGTAATCTGGTTATCTATCTGTTGATTTCAATGCTTATAGTTGCATAATACCTATGCTAGAAATAAGCAAGTAGTTGCGTATACCCTTAGTATAGGGGATAAAAGGTGAACATATTTCTAAACCGGGAGTTGATGTTCCCGAGTATATTATATATATATATATATATATTTATTTATATATATATATATATGGATATAGTTTTTAAAACTATGGATCGAATAAGGTTTATTCGATACCTTTATTTTATTATTTGAATATTATTTGAATATTCATTCGAGGGCTTATGACTCAGTTTATTTTATTATTTGAATATTATTTGAATATTCATTCGAGGGCTTATGACTCAGTTTATATTATTATTGAATATTACTTGGATATTCATTTGAGGATGTATGACTCCTTTATTTTATTTAATGAATATTATTTATAATATTCATTCGAGGTATTATGACTCCGCTTATTACTGTAATATATTCTTTATTTCATTAGAGAATAAAGTGTTAATAATCAAACTTATTTTCGATTATTCAAATAAAGATAATACTTTCATATAAGTATATCTTTGGTTATTTAATGTTTATTTCAAGTATAAGTTTTAATACTTCTACTTCAATTATTTTTATAAAGATTATTCTTTATGGGAATATTATTTAAATAATAATATTCAGTCATTTTCTAAATATTCTTGGGACTGATTTACTTCATTAAATCAGCTTTACTCCAAACACTCTATAAAGTGTTTTCGAGTCTTCAAAATGATTTTTAAAGTCAGAGCGGATCCCAAAACTCATTTTTATATTTAAGATCTTCCTTTTTAAGGGGATTTAAATACTCGCTCAAAACCTGGGGAATCCGACTCTGTGGTGTATTTTATATTCGCAACGAGGTTGCAGTTTTGGTAAATGAATTGATTACTTGCCCAATGTTCAGGAAGTAAGCCCATCTAATTGAGTCGGCATAAGCGACATGCCGGGGTACGGTCTATGAAAGTGTAAGTGGCTGGGTGGCAGTCCATCAACGCGTAAGAGGCCGGGTGGCGGTCCAGCACAAGGTCCTTATGTGGCCAGGGTGATGACCGGTGGGGGATTCATCCATCTACTAGTAGAAAAGGTTACTTATTGGTATCTTTGCCTGATCAGCAAGATATCTGGTTTATGCCAAAATTCTTTTCCTTCCAAATTTATTGGATATTGCAACTCTGTTCATACTTTACATGACAGAGGTTTTCAGGAAATGTATAAAGAAGATGTATATGTGGATATATATATATATATATTAGAACTTAATGAAGTATATCCTAACTTCATTTCCTTTAATAATATTTCAAAGATTGAATCTATTCAAGTCTTATCTTGTGGTCTCATCAGTGGGATGAACTTTTGAAACTAATTATAACTTGAACGGTGGTAGTTCAAGTAGTATTTGGGAAAGATATAAGTATATTGGGGTATCTTGTAACTTCATCTTTTAAACTTATATCTAATTAATAATTGTCTTATGAATGACAAAGATTTTCAGAAAAACGTTGAGACAAGGTTAGATATATGAGATCACCTTGCAACGATATTTTTATACAGTTATACACTGGAACTCTGTGTATATTATGCATGGAAGAGGACTTCCCATATTTTGAAAAGTATATATATATATATATACTGAATATTTTGCGACTTCATCGCATTAAGATATCAACTTGGTTCATTTCTTTTAACCAAGACTTTCATGAGTGCTATGAGAAGGCTCATATATTGTTAATCATTATACATATTATTTTGGTGGGCTTGCTGCTCACCCTTGCTTTATTTCTTCATCACACAACAACAGTTAGGAGAGATGGCCAGACTCCAGCAGACCCAGCGCAAGCGCATGGGAAGCGTCCCGCGTCTTCCCGATGATGTTGTAGCTGCTATAGCTGTAGAGGTAGATCCATTGTAGTTCAGACCATCTACTTTTGAGAATCAAATTATGTATAATTATAACTTGTGGCAGATAATGGCAATTAACTGTAAATTTATCAAGTAATCATTTTGGGTTGTAATAACTTTTAAATGGTGGATTCAAAGACTTGTACTTATTTCAATTTCATCTCTGAGACTATAACGGGTTGTGGTGTGTGTTAGTATGGGGTCACAGCATGAGGTTATTTATTATTAATTAAGTGAAGTGATATTGTGGAAAGAAAGACCGTGACAACCCGTATCCCCGACCCCGGATCTGGGGGTGTTACATATCCCATTTGAACTTCAAGACCATGAATGAGCTGGTAAAGAAAGAGCTGGTTAGAGGCATTCCTCTGGTGGAGTTTACAAAGGATGGACTGTGTGATGCCTGCCAAAAAGGGAAGCAAATTAAAGCATCATTCAGGAAGAAACTTGATTCAACAATTGAAGAACCTCTGCAACTGCTTCACATGGATTTGTTTGGACCAGTCAATGTATTGTCAATCTCAAAGAAAAGATTTTGCCTAGTAATTATAGATGATTTCTCAAAGTTCTCTTGGACCTATTTCCTAAAATCCAAAGATGAAGCTAGTGAAATCATCATCAATCACATAAGGCAAGTTAACAATCATCCTGATTTCAAAGTTAGAAGAATCAGGAGTGACAATGGAACTGAGTTCAAGAACTATGTCATGAGAGCATTCTGTGAGGAAAATGGGATCTTGCATGAGTTTTCAGCAGCAAGGACTCCACAACAGAATGGAGTAGTGGAAAGAAAGAATAGATCTCTTATTGAAGCTGCAAGGACAATGCTTGAAGAATCAAAATTACCAACATATTTCTGGGCTGAAGCTGTCAACACTGCATGCTACACTCAGAATATCTCTCTGATTAATCAAGCAAAATGCAAGACACCTTATCAATTGTTCAAAAACAAGAAGCCAACTCTGAACTTTCTTCATGTCTTTGGCTGTAAATGCTATATTCTGAGAAATCAAACTGATCAAAATGGGAAGTTTGATGCTAAAGCAGATGAAGGAATTTTTGTTGGATATGCTGTTGGTAAAGCATATAGAGTCTACAATCTAAGAACCAACATTGTTGTTGAATCTATACATGTTGTGTTTGATGATAAAAAGATTGAAGGACTAAAAGATGGAGATTACCATGAGAGCCTCAAATTCGACAATGTTGAGATGGTCAGTGATGAAAGTGATGATGAGAGTGATCAAGAAACAGTGTCTAAGGATAATGCAGACAAATTTACTACAAATGAAGCACAAAACTCAACATCCGTCGAGTTACATAATGCTTCATCCGTCGGAAGGCAATCTGTATTATCCGTCGGAAGACAACCTGCCTCATCCGTCGGTACTCAAAATTCACCATCCGTCGGGGTATCAAAAAGAACAGGAAGTCAAGGCAGATCACCCATAGAAAGCACCCCAATCTCAAATCAAAGATCCACAAACTCATGGGGAGTTTCTAGCAATCAAAACTCAATCACACATCAAGACAACATTGAGGTCTCTTCATCTAGGGCTAATCTACCTCAACCAAGAAAATGGATAAAAGATCACCCCTTTGAACTGATTATTAGTGATGTTTCTTCCAGAGTTCAAACCAGGAGAGCAACTCAAGAAGAATGTCTATACAGCAGCTTCCTGTCTAAGGAAGAACCAAATAAGGTAGAAGAAGCCTTATTAGATCCTGATTGGATTTTAGCTATGCAAGAGGAGCTAAACCAATTTGAAAGGAATAAAGTATGGAAGCTGGTACCCAAGCCTAAAGGAAAGAATCCAATAGACACCAAATGGGTATTCAGAAACAAGATGGATGAAAATGGCATAGTAGTAAGGAACAAAGCAAGATTGGTTGCTAAAGGCTATTGTCAGTAAGAAGGGATAGATTTTGATGAAACATTTGCTCCTGTTGCAAGACTTGAAGCCATCAAAATTTTCTTAGCCTATGCAGCCCATGCCAATTTCAAGGTCTATCAAATGGATGTCAAAAGTGCCTTTCTGAATGGAGATTTGGAGGAAGAAGTGTATGTAAGTCAACCTCCTGCTTTGAAGATCCAAATTTCCCAGAGTATGTCTATTATCTACTGAAAGCACTTTATGGACTGAAGCAAGCACCTAGAGCCTGGTATGACACTTTATCAAAGTTCCTTTTGGAAAATCACTTCACAAGAGGTACTATAGATAAAACTTTATTTTTCAGAAATGTGAATGGCTCTAGCATACTTGTTCAAATTTATGTAGATGATATTATTTTTGGCTCTACAGATGAGAAACTTTGTAAAAAGTTTTCCAAACTGATGCAAATCAAGTATGAAATGAGTATGATGGGAGAACTAACTTACTTTCTTGGTTTACAAGTTAAGCAAGTTAGTGATGGAATATTCATTAGTCAAACTAAATATATTTTTGATCTTTTAAAGAAGTTTGATCTAATGGATTGCACATCTGCAAAAACTCCCATGGCCACTGCAACTAAGCTTGAACTAAACACTACTGAAAAGTCTGTGGATATTTCAAGTTATAGAGGCATGGTTGGCTCACTTCTGTACTTAACAGCCAGTAGGCCAGATATAATATTTGCTACATGTTTGTGTGCTAGATTTCAGGTTGATCCTAGAGAGTCTCATTTGATAGCTATTAAAAGAATTTTCAGATATCTCAAAGGAACACCAAACCTTGGCATTTGGTATACTAGAGATTCTGGTTTTGATCTAACTAGTTATTCAGATGCAGATTATGCAGGTTGCAGAATTGATAGAAAAAGCACAACAGGAACCTGTCAATTTTTAGGAGACAAGCTTGTGTCCTGGTTCAGTAAAAAGCAAAATTCAGTTTCTACTTCTACAGCTGAAGCTGAATATATTGCTGCTGGCAGTTGCTGTGCACAGATTTTATGGATGAAAAATCAATTGCTAGACTATGGTTTGCAAGTTGAAAGGATTCCTATTTTCTGTGACAACACAAGTGCAATTTCCATCACTGAAAATCCAGTGCAACATTCAAGGACAAAGCATATAGACATCAAGTACCATTTCATAAGGGAACATGTAATGAATGGTACTGTAGAGTTACATTTTGTTCCAAGTGAGAAGCAACTTGCAGATATTTTTACCAAGCCACTGGATGAATCCACCTTTTCTAGGTTGGTAAGTGAGTTAGGTATGCTTAATTACTCTTGAATTTATCTGAATTATTCTTGCAAGTTGAAAAGAAGCCAGAAATTTAGTTGATTTTTAGTCTTGGATGAAATTTTGGCTAAGTCAAAATTTGTATCTCGACGGATGACCATTATCCATCGGGTTGAGTCATCCGTCGATATACAAATTGTAAATAAAAATCAATTACTTTTCTGGAATATTTTAAAGCTCGACGGATAACATCTTATCCTCATCCGTCGAAGTGTCTAAATCTGAACCGTTAATTCCCTGAACATTATCCATCGAGTATACTTACAGTTTATAAGCATTACACGACGGATAATGGGTGGAATTTTTAAAGTTTATTTTAAAACGGTCATTTTAGGCAATTTCTATTGGGTAATTTACTTCTCCTTATTATTTTTATCCGTTGATTTTGAGCAAAGTATAAAAGCCTAATTCATTCTAATCAAGCTTTTCTTCTCTAACAATGGCACCCGTAGTAAAGATCATGTCACAGACTGGGTTCATCTATGAGAAGAACAACTTCACTGCCTTGGTCAATAAGGGGATTCAACAATCTGAAGACTATCATAAGATAATGGACTTCGTGAAGAACTGCAAGTTAAGTTTTGCTATGCTGGAATCACCCACAATCTATTGTGAAGTTGTTGAGGAAATGTGGACAACAGCAATCTATAACTCTACTGACAAAACCATCACTCTAACCATCAAAGGTAATGATTTATGTATCAATAGTGATGTAATAAAAGCATGTTTCAAGATTCCTGATGATAATATAACTGTACCACACACTGACACTGATATTGTCAATATGCTCAATTCCATTCATTATGCACTTCCTACTGCAAAACTAAGTGAAATTAGAAGACTAGGTCTTAGGAAGGAATGGAGTTACTTGTGTGATGTAGTAACTAAAGTCTTTTTTGGAAAAATCAGTAATTTTGATTCTGTGAACATTTCCATGCTTAACATGCTATACATGCTAGTTACAGACAATTATTATAATTTCAGTGACCTTGTTGTGTATGAGTTAGGTTTTAAACTAGGTGACTTAGCCAAAAGAGGAAAGAATATTTACTATGCTAGATTTTTTATGCTTTTGGCTAACCATCTTTATCAAGAGATTGAACTTGAGAACCCAAACAACAAATTAGCTTGTTGGGTTCAAGAGAGAAGAATCATTGCAGACTTGAACAGAGCCAACCATCACAAGGATGTGCCAATGTTCTATTTTCCTGTAATGCTGACACCTCAGGTAAGTGAGGTAAGTTCATCCATACCCTCAACTATTCCAATCTCTTCCATTTCTTTGACTTCAGGCATAGCTATGGCAAATGTGAAAATGACCAAACAGTTGCCTACCAAAGCTGCCAAAACAACTGCAATTCCCAAATCCAAATCAAAGAAAACCCCCTCTGGTATCTCTCAAAAGGTACCAGTTGAAAAATCTACCAAAGCCAAAGAGGGGAGTATGAAGAAGGGTAAGATAGGTGAGGGAAGGGGTGAACATCAAAGAAACCCCAAGGATAAGGTTGAAGAGATGAGTGAATCCCAGCCTAGCCACACTGCAGTTTCCCAACAAACTGTAGTGCTTAAAAAGGACAGAAGCTCACTTCTAGCTGCATCCTCCCAAAAGGATGTGGCTATTGAACAAAGCTCTCATCCAAGAGCACAGGCCAAGAGGGTTAGGGACACAAGCTCACACCAAACTTACACTAGAAAGAAGAAATCCAAAACAACTGGGGATGCACAGGGCACACACTTAGTGCAAACTGGTGCTAAAGACACAGTCCCTGCACCTTCTCAAATTCAGATTGATGTGGCTCCAATAAATGTGGAGTCACAGCCAAAATCTCTCATTATAGAAGCCACTGAAACACAATACTCACCAACCAACTCACTGGAAGTGGACATGATAAACACTTCAATTCCTGATTCCCCTTCTTTAACTCTGTTGGGGAAGCCAAAATCCAGTGCAAGTGAGCATCATCTTTTAGATGATTTGTTGGCTCACTTGCCAATTCTTTCTGATTCTATTGTGACATCTGTGCCTTAAATAACTTCAATCAACACAAAGTCAACAATAGTTTCTCTTCTCACCTCATTCATTTCTACTCTCTCGATGGATATTTCTCATCCGTCGAGTAGTGATTGTATCCCGACGGATAAGCTTAACAGCAGTTATCCGTCGGATAGCTTTACCACTCACCCGACGGATATCACTTATCCGTCGAGTGTCTCTGCAAAACTTCAAAATTCAATAATTTCAAGTGCAGAAGATTTGGTGGTAATACAATCACTCTTAGGACTGAGAGAGGAGAGTGCATTGAGTGAGAGGCTGGGTTGCTCCCAGGCAAAAGGAGAGGAAAAGAGTAAATCTCAGCAATCCATTCATTCAGGATTGGCAAAAGTGAGTGAGAGGAGTCCCACCTTAGTAGGTGAAGGTGAGAGTGTGAGGGTGGGGAGCCAGGGTGAGACCCTGATGCAACAAAAGAGAGAACATGAGAGAAAAGCAGGTACTGGAGAAATAAAGATGGAACCAGCCATTGCTAGTGAGTTAATGATTGTGGCTGATGCTGAAAAGGAAAGACAATTTCAGCAACATTACAAAGCTGTAATTGATAACATTTCCTTGGATGCTGACACTTTTACTCACCTTGTTTCAGCCTATCAACTGTTGGCTGCTCAGGGCAATGTGGAGGCAGAGCAGACTTTGCACTTAGTGCACACCACAGAATCTCTTCAAAGAGATAAAGCTGCTGTAAACAGGATGCCTCCTCAAGCTGGAGAGCCATCTGAAGAATTTGGAGTAAATTCTGATGATGATGACTCTAGTTCTTTGAATAGAAGTATGAACTTAGGGGGAGCTGAAGGCCCAAGTTCTGCTTTAAGTTTACCTGCATGGGCATGGGCAAAGGAATTTACACCAGGACAATTTGAGGTGTCTTTGGTAAAACAAGTAACAGCTATTCAGCAAGCCCTTCAGGAAGCTTCAGATGCTGGTACCAAGGCTGTTCTTAAAGCTCATCTAGACTCTTTGCATTTAATGAAGATCTAACACTCAAGACAGAATCTCAGTGTGGATGAATTGAAAAAGGAGATAGCTGACTTAAAGACATATAACTCTGAGAAGCTGGATTCAATAATGCCATATGGTACCATGCATGATCTATTACTAAGGTTGAGAAGAGAATCAGATTCTGACAAGAAGATAGCCAAGCTGGAGACCAGAGTTCAGGTTATTGAGAATTCAGTGTCTCTACTTCTTCAAAATCAACAGACTCAGACAAATCTTCTCATGCAACTGGCTAAAGCACATGGCCTAACTCCTCCACTTGATGATAACAAAAAGGGGAAAGAGAATCAAGTAAGGGGGATAAAGGACCAACTGAGGGGGAGAACATTTTAGTTCAAATCAGCAAAGTAATTGTACCTTCAATTACTATCTCCAAGCCACCAGTTGCAGATGGTATAGATCTTATAAATGCAGCAGCAGCAAATTTGAAAGATGCTGATAAAGAAGAGTTGACTCTGATCAACTGGAAAAAGATTGATGAGGAAATACAGAAAAAGTTTCAATTAGTCAAGGAACCAGATCAGTCAGCCATCCATCACTCTCATGTCAAGCCAATCAATGTGAATGAAATGAGAATGAACTATCTGGAGAAAGGACAATCTTCCTGCATCAAGACTACAAAGGCTGAGATAATTCTTAAACCAAGGGCAAACTATCCAAAGTCATCTTTGAAGAACCCTATGGATACTGTGTATGAGACACCCAAGCCTGATGAAAAGAAGCTTCTGTCAAGATCTATTCTCCTCTACAAAGATCCAGCTGATTCAGCCTCAAGAAAGAGAATTGCAAAAATATTCAGAAATGGGAAGGAAATTTGTGTGGTAGCTGGACATCCATAATTTGCTCATGCAAAGGAAGAAGAAAAAGCCAGATTGAAGCAGGAAAAGAGGCAAGCTGCTCTAGATGCAAAGAAGTCTAAATAAAAGAAAGAACAGTTTGCTATCTTGACCAAGCTACAGGCTGTGAACTCTTCTCAACAAATTCCCTCTCAACCAACTCAAGCTACTGAATCAAAGAAGAAGATTGAAGAACAGAAGAAATCTCCAAGAAAGAAAGAACTGGCTAAAAGAACAAAAAGAAAGTTGGATATTGTTAACAAGGAATTGGAAGATCAATTTCCAATGGAATCCACTAAAGCTGAAACTCAAGCATCAAAGCCCTCTGTCGTATTTGAAGACATAAGGGTGGTGGACCACTACAGAAACATACAAGGAGAGCCTATTGTGCCAAAGGATGAGCCAATAGAGTGGGATAAATTACCAATTCCTGACTTCAACTTGCCAATTCTCACCAATCCAAGAAGGACAAAATCAAGGGCAGTCAAGAAAGTGAAGCTGTCACCTCTCAAATCCAAGGCAGTAGTCAAAGCTCAACCCAAGATCAACAAGGGAGACTACTTGTACTTGTGTGACATCAAAGAATTCTCAGACCTAAACCTTTATCTGGAGGAGCTGGATGAGGTAAGGGCAATTGATGCATACAGAAACCTACCTGAAAGGTTGGTATTCAAGTACAAAGGAGGAAGGGAGATTCAATGGCCTCTTCACAGGATACTTCAAGAAAGCCAAACTGTGTTGATCAAAGTCTATTCATCCTTCAAGAAAAACTTTAGGTTTAATGTAACTGCAAGAAGATTAGTATTGAAGAAGATTGAAGAGCTAAGGAGTGTTAGAGCCAAAGATGCACTACCCAAAACTCTTAACATCCCATACACAGGGAGAAGAGTGCATCTAAGGCCCTACTGGCTGATGGAATTCATGGATGACAAGGGTGTGAGAAGATTCTTCAGATTAGAAGACCAATTGAGTATCTCTAGCAATGAGACTCTCTTGGAAATGCAAGAAATGTTAGATCTCTCAGAATCTGATGAATTAGAATTCCACAGACAGCTCCAGAATCAAATTGAAGAAAACAACAGAAAGCTTGGAAGAAGATCCAGACCTTCAAGAAACTAGAAAAATCTGCTCAGGCTGGAGGAGCATCTTGAACTGACTGTGAGCCAAACCTTGTATATCTTGTTTAAATTGAAGCACTTTCAGTTTTATCTACTTATCTTTAAAGATATATGTTTAGGATGTTTTGTTATCATCAAGTATCTCTTAATTTATGGCTACAATTCCAGTAGACATAAATTGGGGGAGATTGTTGTGAATATGTTGTGCACTTGATGATTACCTAAACAAAACATCTAAGTAGATTTTACTTAGTGAAATAATGTAGCACTCGATGGATAAGAATTATAGTCCCGACGGATAACTCATTTTAGTCCCGACGGATGAGTAACTTAGTATCCATCGAGTGAGTAGCTTATGTAATAATAAGTTTGTAGCACAGTGTTGAATGCACCTTTGTATAGAATCTGTAGTAGCATATAAGTCATGTTGACTTTAACTAGATATGCAGAATAGGTTGATTAACTGTACATAAGCAATGTCTTGTAATTCTGTATAAGTGAAATGAAGTCAAGTGCCAAAATAGCTACCAACGGATGATTAACAAAGTTTCGACGAATGATCAAATGACTATCAACGGATGCTTAACAAAGCTTCGATGGATGATCAAATGACTTTCAACGGATGTTTAAAATAGCAGTCGACGGATGATCAAGTAAGTCATCGACGGATGATCTGAAAGTCGACGGATGATCATATCAAGATTCAAACATCAGTTGAACAGTGAAAGCTGACACACAGCCGTTGAGTTGGATACAAACACATTGTGGAAGCCCATTAACTGGGTAATAGAGGATGAAAAGCAGCAAAGATCAAGACTGTTAGATTTTATATTTATTCAGTTCTTTTGACTTTGTAATCTTGGTAATATATAAACCAAGAGAGTAGCAAATAGAAAAACAACTAAGAGAGCTAAGAAACAAACACAGAGAAATCTTTGTAAGCACTATCTTTAGCATTTCCTGTGTTCTTAGTAGTTCTATTTTGTATAAGCAGCTGTGAGCATTTCTGCACACAGAGTCCTCTCGATTTATTAAATATATCTCTGGTGGAATTGTTTAAATCCACCAGAAAGTTTTTAAAGACTCTTGTTTTTAATTACTCTTGTTTTGATTCATTAAAGTTTATATTCCGCATTGTGCTAATCAAAGCAAATATATCTATAATCGAGTTGAACATTTTTATCTCAAGAAAAAGTTCAAGAATTCCATTCAACCCCCCTTCTGTAATTCTTGCTATATTGTTAAGGGACTAACATATATAAACCAAGAGTAGCAAGTAGAACACTTAACAACAACAAATTAAGTTTGTTTTCAGAGAAACATATCAAGTTGTAATCTGCAAGAATTTCTCTGTAGTTTGTTTATTCAACTTGTAAAGCAGTTGTGAGCTATTCAAAGCTTCACAGAGTTCTTATTCTGATATATATATATATATATATATATATATATATATCTGGTGGATACATTCAAATCCACCAGAAAGTTTTAAAGCCTTGTGTTTTATTACATAGTATTTTGATTTCAATTATCTTTCTATTCCGCACTTCAGCAAATCAAACATTGTTATATGTATTAAGTAAGAACATTTTTAAAATCAAGAAAAGAAGCCAGAATTACATT
Organism: Apium graveolens; assembly: GCF_009905375.1. Lineage (NCBI taxonomy): Eukaryota > Viridiplantae > Streptophyta > Magnoliopsida > Apiales > Apiaceae > Apium > Apium graveolens. The sequence goes on from NC_133655.1 coordinate 206,971,081, forward strand.
CAACCCCCCTTCTGTAATTCTAGTTGTATTGTTAGGGACTAACAATTGGTATCAGAGCAAGCTCTTGAAGTACAAAGAGTTTAAAGTTCACAACAAACAACAATATGAACAAAAAGGATGTTGGAGTTAAACTTCCATTTCTGGACAAAGACAACTATCACCACTGGATGGTGAAGATGCACCTACATCATCTTTCTCAAGATGAGGGCTATGTGGACTGCATAAAGAGAGGTCCTCATGTACAAATGAGAGCTGCAACTGACAATGAACCATATGTTCCAAAACCTAGGCATGAATGGTCAGATCCTGACATTGAGCAAGTCAGGAAGGATAAGAAGGCCATGAACATTTTGTTCAATGGTGTTGATGGTGATATGTTTGATAACATCATTAATTGTAGAACAGCCAAAGAAATTTGGGACATAATACAGATTATCTGTAATGGTACTGAGCAAGTAAGGGAGAATAAGATGCAGCTCCTGATTCAGCAATATGAGCATTTTCACTGTGAAGAAAGTGAGTCACTCACTGATATATTAGTAGATTTCAAAAGCTACTAAATAATCTTAAGCTACATGGAAGAGTCTATAAAAAAATACTTTAACCTCAAGTTCCTCAGATCTGTCCCAATAGAGTGGAAGCCAATGATAGTCTCATTGAGAAATTCACAGGATTACAAGGAGTTCACCTTGGAGAGACTGTATGGCATCCTGAAAACTTATGAGCTTGAAATAGAGCAAGATGAAAGGATGGAGAAGGGAAGGAAGAAAGGAGGATCCATAACATTAATTGCTGAGTTGGAAAAGGAGAAAGAGATGAAGGTAGAAGGTAGAAGCTGTTGAGTCTACATCAAAAGTCTGTGAAAGCAAGGTTAAAAGGCTGGTAGCTGAGAATGAAGATCAGTTGAGCCAAGATGACATGGATGAAATTGATGAACATCTAGCATTTTTATCCATGAGATTTTCCAAGCTCAAAATCAAGAAGAATTTTAGAGTAGCCAAGCCAAATAGAAACATGGTTGATAAGTCAAAATTCAAGTGTTTCAAATGTGGCTTGGCGGGTCATTTTTCCAATGAATGTAGAAAGTCTGATTCCAGCAAAAAGAAGTTTGAGCATGTTGATTATAAACAGAAATACTTTGAGTTGCTCAAGCAAAAGGAAAGGGCTTTCATCACTCAGGAGAATGACTGGGCTGCAGATGGAATGGATGAAGATGAAGATACAAGCTATGTCAACCTAGCCCTGATGGCAAAATCAGATGAAACAGAGAATTGTTCTTCAAGCAATCTGGGAATCACCACTAACCTAGCACATTTATCTAAAGCTGCGTATAATGATGCAATAAATGACATATCTACAGAATTATATCACCTGTGTGTTACACTTAAGTCGCTCACTAAGGAAAATGCCAAAATTAAAGAAAACAATCTATTTTAAGTGAGAGGAATAATGTGCTAGAATCTCAGTTTAGTGAATTTGAAAAATTGAGAATTGAGTGTAAGATTGCTAAGGATGAATTAACTGAGTTCTTGAAAAAAGAAGAGATTTTAAAGAAGCAGCTTGAACGAGAACAAGAAGTGATTAAGGCATGAAAATCATCTAGAGATGTTCATGCTCAAATCACTAAAGTTCAAGGTATTGAGTCCTTTTGTGATGCAGCCTGGAAGAAGAGTAAAGAGAAGCTTGAGTCCAATTTGGTTGAAGGATTTTTGACAGATGTGGACTCGACGAATGATGAAAATCATCCGTCGGATAATAAAGAGGATTATCCGTCGAGAGACAAGGAGCCACATCCGTCGGTTGTGAGTAAACCAGTTAGCAAAGCTAAGTTAGCTAAGTTAAATGAGAAATATGGATCAGTTTCTAAAAACTTTATTCCAGGAGAATCGAGTCAAGTTAGAAAAGAGAAGAGAGTTAATGTTGGGCCTCTGTCTATCAAGCAATTGAATGACATATAAGAAAAGATTGAGGTTAAAACAGAAGCTAAAAAGAAAAATAATAGAAATGGGAAAGTAGAAATTAACAAACATAACAACTACACACCTGATAATTATGCTCCAAGAAAAATCTGTGTTAAGTGTGGTAGTGTTAATCATTTGTCCGTTAAATGCAAGCTTGCCATTCCTACTCCCATGTCTGTACCCTCTTCTTTTCCCAACATGACTGCCATGCCTACCATGCCTATGAATGCTATGTCTACATAGAATATGAATGCACAATTTGCTAATATGCCATTTGCACCTAATTCTTATTATGCTGCATTTAGTATGCCTCAAATGCCATTTAGCATCCCCTACTGGAATAACATGTTTGCAAATAACATGTCTTTTCCTGTTAATCAAAATGTACATGATAATTCTGCTTTAATGACTGGTTTCAAGGGTCCAACTCAAATGAAATAAGGTCAAATCTAAGAAACCAAAGAAAAGGGGATAACAAGGCAGGACCCAAGGAAACTTGGGTACCCTGCTCACTGAGTTCAAAGAAAGAGCTGGCCCAAGTATTACTTTTGGAGATGAAAAAAAAGGTTATACTGTGGGATATGACTTGATTTTAAAGGACAATGTCATCATTGAAGAGGTTGCCCTAGTGGATGGTCTCAAGCATAATTTGTTGAGTATCAGCCAGCTTTGTGATAAAGGCAACTCAGTTACTCTCAATTCAGAAGCCTGTGTTGTGACAAACAAAAAGAGAAACAAAGTGGTTCTCACTGGAGCGAGAAAAGGAAATGTGTACATAGATGACTTCAACTCATCAAATACAGAATCAGTCACTTGTCTTCTCAGTAAAGCAAGTCAAGTTGAAAGTTGGCTATGGCACAAGAAGCTGTCCCATCTAAACTTCAAGTACATGAATGAGCTTGTCAAAAAAAGAATTGGTTAGAGGTATTCCTCAAGTGGAGTTTACTAAGGATTGATTGTGTGATGCCTTCCAGAAAGGAAAGCAGATCAAAGCATCATTCAAAAAGAAGCTTGATTTAAAAATTGAAAAACCTTTGCAACTGTTGCGCATGAATTTGTTTGGACCAGTCAATATGTTGTCCTTCTCAAGGAAAAGATTTTGCCTAGTAATTGTAGATGATTTCTCAAAGTTCTCTTGGATATATTTTCTGAAATCCAAAAATGAAGCTAGTGAAATCATCATCAATCACATAAGGAAAGTCAACAATCATCCTAACTTTAAAATGAGAAGAATCAGGAGTGACAATGGAACTGAGTTCAAGAACTCTGTGATGAGATCATTTTGTGAAGAGAATAGAATTATGCTTGAGTTTTCTGTAGCTAGAACTCCTCAACAAAATGGAGTGGCAGAAAGGAAAAACAGATCTCTAATTGAAGTTGCAAGGACAATGCTTGAAGAATCAAAGTTACCAAGATATTTTTGGGCTGAAGCTGTGAATACTGCATGCTACACTCAAAATATTTCTTTGGTTAATCAAGCCAAATGCATGACTCCTTATCAGTTGTTCAAGAATAGGAAGCCAACTCTAAATTTTCTTCATGCCTTTGGCTGCAAATGTTATATTTTAAGGAATCAAACTGATCAACATGGGAAGTTTGATGTCAAAGCAGATGAAAGAATTTTTTTTGGATATGCTGTTAGAAAAGCATATAGAGTCTACAATCTAAAAACTAACATTGTTATGGAATTAGTACATGTTGTGTTTGATGATAAAGAGATTAAAGGACTGCAAGATGGAGATTTCCATGAAAGCCTCAAATTTGATAATGTTGAGATGGTTAGTGATGATAGTGATGATGAGAGTGATCAAGAAATAGTGGCTAAGGATAATGAAGAAAAATCTACAACTAATGAAGCACATAATTCAAAATCTATCAAGTTACAGAATGCTTCATCCGTCGGCAGACAATCAGCTGCATCCGTCGAGATACAAAGTGCATCATCCTTCGGAACAATGAGAGAAGCTGAGAGTCAAAATAGATCACCTACAGATAGTACCCCTTCCTCAAATCAAATATTCACAAACTCAGGGGGAGTTTCTCATAATCAAAACTCAGTCACACATCAAGACAACAATGAGGCCACTTCATCTAGAGCTAATCTACCATAATAGAGAAAATGGACTAAAGATCACCCTTTTGAGCTCATTACTGGTGATGCATCTTCTAGAGTTCAAACAAGGAAAGCAACTCAAGAAGAGTGTTTGTATAGCAACTTCCTTTCTAAGGAAGAACCAAAGAAGGTAGAAGAAGCTCTGTTGAATCCGGATTGGATTTTAGCTATGTAGGAGGAGCTAAACCAATTTGAAAGGAACAAGGTATGGAAACTGGTACCCAAGCCTAAAGGAAAGAATGTAACTAACACCAAGTGGGTATTCAGAAATAAGATGGATGAAAATGGCATAGTTGTCAGGAACAAAGCTAGATTGGTTGCTAAGGGCTATTGTCAACAAGAAGGGATAGATTTTGATGAAACTTTGGCTCCTGTTGCAAGACTTGAAGCCATCAGAATTTTCATAGCCTATGCAGCCCATGACAATTTCAAAGTCTATCAAATGGATGTGAAAAGTGCCTTTCTAAATGGAGATTTGGAGGAGGAAGTCTATGTCAGTCGGCCTCCTGGTTTTGAAGATCCTAATTTTCCAAAATATGTTTACTATCTTTTGAAAGCACTTTATGGATTGAAGCAAGCACCTAGAGCCTGGTATGACACCGTATCAAAGTTTCTTTTGGAAAATCACTTCACAAGAGGTACTGTTGATAAAACTTTATTCTTTAGAAATGTTAATGGCTCTAGTATACTTGTTCAAATTTATGTAGATGATATTATATTTGGCTCTACAGATGAAATTTTTTGCAAAAAGTTTGCCAAATTGATGCAAGGTAAGTATGAAATGAGCATGATGGGAGAATTAACTTACTTTCTTGGTTTACAAGTTAAGCAAGTTAGTGATGGAATATTCATTAGTCAAACCAAATACATTTATGATCTTTTAAAGAAATTTGATATAATGGATTGCACATCTGCAAAACTCCCATGGCCACTGCAACTAAACTTGAATTAAACACTACTGAAAAGTCTGTGGATATTTCAAGCTATAGGGGCATAGTTGGCTCACTTCTGTACTTAACAGCCAGGAGGCCAGATATAATGTTTACTACCTGTCTTTGTGCTAGATTTCAGGCTGATCCTAGAGAATCTAATTTAGTAGCTATTAAGAGAATTTTCAGATATCTCAAGGGAACACCAAAACTTGGCATTTGGTAACCTAGAGATTCTGGTTTTGATCGAACTGGTTATTCAGATGCAGATTATGCAGGTTGTAAAATTGATAGAAAAAGTACAACAGGAACCTGTCAATTTTTAGGAAACAAGCTTGTGGCCTGGTTCAGTAAAAAGCAAAATTCAGTTTCTACTTCTATAGCTGAAGTTGAATATATTGTTGCTGGTAGTTGCTGTGCACAAATTTTATGGATGAAAAACCAATTGTTGAACTACGGTCTACAAGTGGACAAGATTCCTATTTTCTGTGATAACACAAGTGCAATTGCCATCGCTGAAAATCCAGTACAACATTTAAGAACAAAGCATATAGACATCAAGTACCACTTCATTAGGGAACATGTGATGAATGGTAATGTGGAACTTCATTTTATTCCAAGTGAAAAGCAACTTGCATCTATCTTTACCAAGCCACTTGATGAATCCACCTTTTCCAGGTAGTTAAGTGAGTTAGGTATGCTTAATTATTTTTAAATCATTTCAGTTATTTTTGCAAGTTGTTATGCAGCCAGAAACTCAATTGATTTTTCTGTTTTAGATGAAATTTTGCCTAAGTCAAAATTTACATCCCAACGGATGCTCATTATCCATCGAGTTTGATCATCCGTCGGAATAGAATATCTTAATAAAAAAAATCAATTACCTTTCTGGATTATTTTATACCCGACAGATAATTGTGTTATTCTCATCTATCGAATTGTCTCAATCTTAGCCATTGGAACTCTGAACATTATCCATTGGATATACTTATAGTCTGTAAGTATATCACGACGGATAATCGACAGAATTTTGACAATTTGTTTTATTTTAAACAGCTATTTTAGGATATTCTGATTGGTTACTTTATTTTACTTAATTAATTTTGACAGTTTATTTTTGAGATGGTATAAAAGCAAAATTCAATTTTATTATTTTTTTATCACTATCAAATCAATTGCTCTAACTCTCCTCTTCTCCAAAGCGAATACTCTCCCTCTCTCTCTCTCTCTCTCTTTCAACAAATTTCATCACTTTAACAATGGCACCAGTAGTCAAAATCATGTCTCAGTCTGGATTTATCTATGAGAAGAACAACTTTGTAGCTCTTGTGAACAAGGAAATTCCGGCGTCTGAAGATTTTTACAAAATGATGGATTTTGTGAAAAGTTGCAAACTCAGTTATGCTATGTTGGAATCACCCACAATCTACTTTGAAGTCGTGGAGGAAATATGGACAACTGCTATGTACCAGTCTACAGACAAAACCATAACTTTCACACTCAAAGGTAAACAATTCTGCATTAACAGTGACACAATTCAAGCATGCTTTAAGATTCCTGAAAACACTAATACTGTTCCACACACAGATGCTAATATAGTTACCATGCTTAATTCTATTGGCAATGCACTTCCTACCTCTAAGTTAAGTGAGATTAGAAGGCTAGGTCTTAGAAAGGAATGGAGTTATTTGTGTGCTGTAGTTACCAAGGTATTTTCTGGAAAAATAAGTAATTTTGATTTTGTCAATACTGCCATGCTTAACATGCTTTATATGCTAGTTACTGATAATTACCATAATTTCAATGACATGGTTATGTTTGAATTAGGCTATAATTTAGGGGAAGTTAATAAGAGAGGTAAAAGTGTCTATTATGCTAGATTCTTTATGATTCTTGCTAACCATCTTATTGAGAATATTATTATTGAGAACCCAACCAACAAATTGGATTGTTAAGTTCAAGAAAGGAGAATAATTGCATATCTGAACAGAGCAAGTCACCACAAAGAGGTGCCCCTCTTCTACTTTCCAATCATTGAGGGCCCTCAGGTTAGTGAGGTAAGCACCACTATCACTACTCTTCCAACCTCACAAATTTCTTTGCCTTTAAGTGTAGCTATGGCATCTGTGTCAATGACCCAACAGATGCTTACCCAAGCTACCAAAACAAAAACTTCAAAATCCAAAGCAAAGAAAGCCCCCTCTGGTTTCTCTCAAAAGAAACCAGTTGCAAAATCTACAAAACCTAAATATGGGAGTGTGAAGGGTGGTGAGATAGGTGAGGGACAGGGTGAAAATCAAAGAAACCCTAAGGATAAGGTTGGTGAGGTAAGTGTACCCATGCCTAGCCACACCACAGTGTCCCAACAAACTGTGGTAGTTAATAAGGAAATTAACACAACTCTAGTTTCATCCTCTCAAAAGGATGTTACTATTAAAACAAGCTCCCAACCAGGAGCAGAGGCCAAACTGGTAAGAGAAACCAGTTCACCTCAAACCTATGGCAGAAATAAGAAATCTAAAACCCATGGGGATGCACAAGGAACACACACAGTATAAATTGAAACTAAAGACTCAGTCACTATACCATCTCAAAGTCAGTTTGATGTGGCTCCAACAAATGTGGAGTCACAGCCAAAATCTTTAATAATAGAAGCACCACAAACACCAAACTCTCCCACAAATTCTCTGGATGTGGATATGATCAACACATCAATTTCTGATTCCTCTTCTTTAACTCTGTTGGGGAACCCAAAATCTAGTGCAAGTGAGCATCATCTTTTGGATGATTTGTTGGCTCACTTGCCAATTCTTTCAGGTTCTATTGAAACATCTGTGCCCAAATTTTCATCAATCTGCACAGAGTCCACAATAGTTTCCACTCCAAACTCATTCATTTCTTCTATTCCGATGGATATTGTTCATCCATTGGTTCGTAATTGTATCCCGACGGATGTGCCTAACAGCAGTCATCCGTCAGCTGTCCTAACTACTATCCTGATGGATGTTTCTCATTCGTCGGTACTCTCTACATACACTAAAATTTCAGTAATTGTTACAAGTGTGGATGAGTTAGTAGTTGTACAATCACTCTAAGGACTGAGGGAAGGGAATGAAATGAGTGAGAGGCTGGGTTGCTCCCAGGAAAAAGGAGAGGAAAAGAGTGAACTCATGCATGCTATTTCTTCCAGCCTGGCAAAAAAGAGTGAGAGGAGTCCCACCTTAGAAGGTGAAGGTGAGGGTGTGAGGGTGGTGAGCCACGGGGAGCCCTTGATGCAACAAAAGAGAGAAAATGAGAGAAATGCAGGTACATGAGTTATAAGGATGAAAACCATTGCTAGTGATTCAATGAATGTCAGTGATGCAGAAAGGGAAAGACTATTTCAGCAAGAATATCAAGCTGTCATAGATTCTATCTCCCTGGATGCTGAAACATTTACACATCATGTTCCAGCTTATCAAGCTCTAGATGGACAGGGCAATGAGGATGCTGAGAGGATGCTGAATCTAGTGCATATAACTTCTTCTTTACAAAGGGCAAATGATGCAATCACTGCCATGCCATCTACAACTAGTAGTGATCCTGAATTGGCTGAAGACTCTTTTGTGGATGATGGTGAAGATGTGGAGGATGACAGCATGAACATAGCGGGAGATGCAGAGATTCCTTCCCGGATGCTAACTAAAGAGTGTTCATATTCACATCTCCAATCCACCTTATTCAAGCTGATTCATGACACCCAAATAGCAATTCAGGCATCCACAATGCCCGCACTAAAAGATTACTCACAGCACATCTTGAAGCTCCACAACTGCACAAGATTCAAGCTCTCCAACACAGTCAAAGTGTGGATGAAATGAAGCAAGAAATTTCTGAAGTCAGACAAGATTTTGTGGCAAGGTTGAATGCCAGACTTCCAGGAACCACCATGACTGAGATAGCTCAAAAGCTAAGGAAAGAAGCTGATCTAAACAGAAAGGTTGAGGCCATGGACTCTAGGTTGTTTAATGTGGAGAAGTTAGTGGCCAACATACTTGCAAACCAGGAAGCTCAAACTGCTCTGCTCCAACAGTTGGTGGCTGCACAACTCCCTTCTTCTCAACAACTTGATGCTAACAAAAAGGGGGAGAAAGGCTCATCAAGTGAGGGGGGGGGGAACTGCTCAAAATTCAAGTCAGCAAAGTAATTGTTCCAACAATTGCTTTCACTAAGCCACCAACTATGGATATCATTGATCTCATCAATCTAGCAGCAGCAAAACTGGAATCAAATGACAAACTGACAAAGATTGATGTAGCAGCAGCTGAGAAGGAGCTAGATGATAAATGGAAGAAGATTGATGCAGATATTCAAAAGAAAATTGGCCAGATACAAAAACCAGACAAGACTTTTCATCAACACTCACAAGTCACACAAATCCCAGTGAATGAAATGAGTCTTGGTAACTTGAAAAAAGGCCAAACTTCATGCATCAAATCTCCAAAAGCCAATCTAATTTTGAAGCCTAAAAGGAAATATTCGAAGTTCTCAGACAAAAACCCTGTGGATCTTATGTTTGAGATACACATGCCAGATGAAAAGAAGTTGTTGGCAAGGTCAATTGTATTTTGTAAAGATCCATCTGATTCAGTTCAAAAGAAGAGAATTGCCAAAATTTACAGGAATTGAAAAAAGATCTGTGTGGTGGCTGGACACCCTCTATTTGTAGAAGTTAAGAAGGAAGAAAAAGAAAGGATCAAGTAAGAAAAGAAGCAGGCTGCTTTAGACGCTAAGAAGCTCAAACAAAAGAAGGAGCAAGCTGCTATCTTGGCCAAACTTCAAGCTGTTAAATCTACAACTGAGATTCTGAAAAACCACCTGTGATTACTGAAGCTCAAGATCAAAAAATGCAAAATGAACCTCCACTGAAAAGAAAATTCAGATACAAGCTTCACTCTAAAAGAGATTTGGACTTTAGTGATGAGAAAATGGAAGAATACATTCCCAAACAGTCTACAACTTCAACTCAAACATCCCAGCCCTCAGTGGTACATGAGAAATTCAAGGTAGATCGAACAAAGAACTTTCATGGTGAACCTATAATTCCCAAGGATGAGCCAATAGACTGGGAAAGCTTGCCAATTCCTGAATTCAATTTACCTATCTTCAATAAGCCAAAGAAGATAAAGATTAAAGCAACCAAGAAAGTGAAGCCTGTGACTTTCAGGTCCAAGAACCTAACCAAATATCAACCTACAGTCAACAAGGGAGATCTCTTATACATATGTGACATCAAGAAGTTTTCTGAAATAAACCTCTACTTGGATGAATTGGAAGAAGTAAGAGGAATTGATGCTCATAGACATCTTTCTGAAAGGCTGGTGTTCAAGTACAAGGGAGGGAAAGAAATCACATGGCCAATTCACAGGATTCTTCAAGAAAGCCAATCTGTACTGATAAAGGTCTACTCATCCTTCAAGAAGAACTTTGGATTTGATGTGACTGCAAGGAGATTAGTCATAAAGAAAATAGAAGATCTAAGGAGCAATAGAGCCAATGATGCACTCCCAAAAACTCTATCAATTCCCTTCTAAGGAAAAAGAGTGCATTTGAGGCCTTATTGGCTGATGGAATTCATGGATTGCAATATCCGGGACATAGCGTTTAATTATTTTATTGATAAATAATTATTATGTGATTATATTATGATTTTTGGTGAATTATCTGATGATTGGTGTTGTTATGTGGATGTTTATATGTGGTAAAGTATAAGTATGTTAATTTTATTATGTCCAGAATAAAATATAGATAAGGTACTTTTCTGGTAATTTTTTGGAGTGTTATATGATTTTATATTGATTTATGAATTTATTAATTATTTTCTGAATAATTATAAAATCATTGTCTAAAGCCGGGAATCGTCCAACCTCAACCGTTTTTATGTTTTAACAACCCGAAACTCTTCTGAAAACTCATTCCTAACCTAATCTAGTAATTCCAGACATTTTCCATATTTTGACTTTTTCGATTCAGATTACGGTTTGATCCGTGCGCGGCCCGACACGATATTTTCGATATGCTAACCTTTTTGATAATAATATCTTTGCACAAATCATTTTATTAAAGCCCGGTTTTGATAATTATCCGAAATAGGATAACGTTTATCCAATACAGGATAGCGCTTATCAAAAATAGGATAATGCTTATCCAAAACAGGATAGTGTTTATCCAAAAAGGATAATATTAATCCAATACGAACGTATTTATCGATCCAACACGATCCAGAATGTACCAATATTCCGTAAATATAAATAGCCCTTTCTTATTTCATTTTCACGCATAAAATCATAATCAGATAGTGAAAATCCCTGAAAACCAGAGAAAACCTTATTATAATACCGTATTCTTGAAAATCAATCACACAAACGAAGGCGTTATCGAACTCCGATTTGGGCGTGCAATATATCAAAACGAAGCTCTCAAAATCTTCTTTCTGAATCAACCATCTGATTTTGCCCAGAAATCAAGGTATTTTTTTATTTAATTATTTTAATTTGAATTAATTATGAATTAGATTATGAATTTTTGTTCTTGATGTTTTTTATATGATTTGATGGCATAATCGTGTAGATCTTTTCTTCCTGGTTAATTTGGTATATTATATGTCAAAAATTGAGTTCAATAATACATAGAAATTGATGTTTGATTCTCTGCATGAAGAACTAGGGTTTATGTTCTTGAATTTTATTAATTCGAAATTAAGGGTTTCTATTCTGTTGAGTCTGGGTGAAAACCGTGACCACCAATGCATTCGGGAGATTCTCAGGAATCGAGTCGTAATTTTTGTTTGATTTCTAGAGTGTTGTTCGAGCAGATCGGAAAATTTTAAAGCTCGTGGGCGGCGAGACTTCGACGGGGATTTCTGGGAAAAACCGAAGTCCTTCATCAATTTTAACCCCATAATATTGTTCCTGGAAACCAAAGCTTCAAATTTGCACCTTTCTGGAAATTTCTGGAATTACATGTAGTTTTGAGAATCTTGCAAATCAGTCCCTGCTATTTTAAAAGTTAACAAAAATTGGATTTACGTTTTATATATTTTCAAGAATTGTATTTGCTTTTTATAATTAATTTCGGAAATTGTTCTATTATTTTAAAATTCCCAAAATTCAATAATTTTATTTCTGAAAATTATTTTTAATTCAAAAATAAATCTTAATTAATTAGTTAATTAATTTTAGTTGATAATTATCATTTAATTAGTCAATTAATTTAAATATTAATTGATTAATTAATTTAATTAGTTATTAATTTATTTTAATTGATTTTTAATTAGATTTAATTATTTATTTTAATTTAAAAATTTTTTAAAAATAGTTTCGAGCTTTAAATATTATTTTAAATTATTTTCAAGGCTCGATAATTATTATTAAATTGTTTTAACGTCAGATTCGGGGGTTCGAACCCTGTTATTTAATTATAAAATGATTCGGAGTCCAGTTTTAATTCCAAAAAATGTTTAAAAATTCGTATAAAATACCTGGAAAATCATTTTGACCCTGAATCTTCTTTGAAAAATTATTTGGATTGAATATCTTACGTGCTATGTGTTATATGTGACCTGATTGCTATATAAAATGATTGTTTGTGCATTGTTTGACTGTTTTTGCTGTAACTTTCAATCCGTAAATCAGATTTGGGAAGGGTAGATAAAAGCTTATGACGGCTATGTGACGAATAGAGTAGTATGAGATTGAGTATTGATAGATGATTGTGATGCCTAGCAGAGTAAGCGAGGCATAAAAAGAGAAAGTCAATGATCCGTAGATAGAATTGAAGCATAAAAAGAGAATGCAAGTGATTGACGAATAAAAGCAAGGCATAGAAAAAGAAGGAAAGTGAATGATGAGTAGAACTGTTAGATGAGTACAAGTAAAGTTGGAAATCATCTATGATAAAGCAAGTCTTTCTGAACCTTTCTTCGAGATATATTATGAATAATTCTGAACTTTCTCATAACATGTTGCTATTATTCAAAATAAATCTTGTTTTATATTGCAAGTATTTTAAACTATTCAACCTTAAACCCTGATTCATATTGATCTTGAGCCATAAGCCTTATTATTCATTAACCATTACTTGTTGAATTCCCAGATATGAGCCAGACATATACGATGCTACTCCACAAATACATATACACCATAAACCAATATTTCAACAGAATTCCTTGAGTACGCAAAAACTTATACACCCTGGAATACCCTAACACATCAAAGGTCAATACTCTGTATTATCATTGAACCATTGTTCTTCCAATACTTGATTTTTCATTAGGCTTAAAGTCGTTCTTCATATTTACACCTTGATATACCTTGGTGATACCTGTGAAATGTTTTATATTATGAGATAAATGATTTATCAATGTTGATTATGATTATGTTTTATTGAATTGCAATGGTTATCCTATTGAATTATTTTAGAATTGGATGGTTTTATAAATGTGGACTAGATTCATGGTCAGACCAGATTCGTGATCATATTAGGCCAAAGTGTGCCTTGGATCCAGTATATAGAGCAAAGCCGGGAGCCTTGCTCGGGGTTAGTGCGTGACTGATCAGCAGCCTAACCTTGGTTTTTAAAAATGAAAAGGATATCCAATTCTATTCATTGCTTATCCAGAAACTTGATTCTTATGAATCATTTCAACTGATCATTGTTGAACCTCAGTTATTGCTATTATGACTTGCTGAGCTAGTTAGCTCACTCTTGCAAATCTGTTATGTTATTTTACAGTTGAAAAGAAAATGGTTGATAACGAGGATTCCCAGTCCAGGGTGCGAGCTAGGATTCCAAAATAAGATGGAATGAGTTAGCAGAAGCTTTATAAGGTAGATGAGTCATGTAAGATTGTAAGAATGATATCTTTTTCAGTTGTAAGCAGAACTAGTTGGGTTTTGATACGATGTAATAAAGCTAAGGTTGTGGCTTATTTTCATACTTTAACCTGTTGCGATCCATGGCTATGGTAAGAAGGGTCTTTGCATATATTACTTTTATAAACAGGTTTTTATATATTGAGTGTGTGTGTGTTTTATGAACCCAAACTTCTGACCCGGGTTTGGAGGGCGCCACATGGATGATAAGGGTGTTAGAAGATTCTTCAGACTGGATGACCAATTGAATATCTCTAGCAATGAGACTCTATTAGAAATGCAAGAAAATCTGGATCTATTTGAAGCTGATGAACTTGAACTTCATAGACAACTCCAGAATCAAATAGAAGAAAACAACAGGAAGCTTGGGAAGAAATCCAGACATTTAAGGAAATAGAATAATCTGCTCAGACTAGATGAGCACCTTGATTATGATTGTGAGAACTCTTTGTACACTTTGCTTTGTTCAATTTTCAATAAATTTGTAGCACCTATTAGTTTTATCTACTATATTTTAATCTGTATTTTTAGGGTGTTTTGTTATCATCAAGTTTCTCTTAATTTATGGCTACGATTCCAGTACACATATATTAGGGGAGATTGTTAGGAATATGTTGTAAACTTGATGATAAGTTAAAAAAATACCTTAGTAGATTTAACTTAGTGAAATTTGTAGCTCTCGACGGATTATCTAATATAGTCCCGATGGATGAACTTTATAGTCCAGACGGATGACAATTTGACATCCATCGAGAGTGTAGCTTATATAACAAATAAGTACTGTAGCTCATTTTTGCAAACAACATATTTTAGTCTGGTAGATTGTGTAGGGTTCTCTGAGTCATATTGACTACTAGATTGATATGTAGAATAGGTTGAATAATTGTAAATATGAGATGTCTTGTAATTCTGTATAAGTGAAATATAGTCAAGTGGCAGATAGACTCCCGACAAATGATCTACAAGACTCCCGACAGATGATCAACAAAGTTCCCGACGGATGACCAACATAGTCCCGACGGATGATCAAATTCAAAATAGTTGTTGATAGTGACAACACAGTCACATGTGTTGGGTTTTTGCAAAAGGAATATCGCAGCCTGTTAAGCAGGATTTTGAGAACAAAGAAGCATTACCATTTTCATGCAAATGTGAAGATATTCAAGGGTGTTGGAATAAAGTAGTGAAGTAGCATGGAGTTAGGCTAGATATATTTTGTTTTATTATCTTGTCTTACTATCATGTAACTTGGTGATATATAAACCAAGAGTAGCAAGTAGAACACTTAACAACAACAAAGCAAGTTTATTTTCAGAGAAACATATCAAGCTGTATTCTGCAAGAATTTCTCTGTAGTTTGTTTGTTCAACTTGTAAAGCAGTTGTGAGCTATTCAAAGCTTCACAGAGTTCTCATTCTGATATATATATATATATATATATATATATATATCTGGTGGATACATTCAAATCCACTAGAAAGTTTTAAAGCCTTGTGTTTTATTACTTAGTGTTTTGATTTCAATTATCTTTCTATTCCACACTTCAGCAAATCAAACACTGTTATATGTATTAAGTAATAACATTTTTAAAATCAAGAAAAGATGTCAGAATTACATCCAACCCCCCTTTTGTAATTCTTGTTGTATTGTTAGGGACTAACAACTTGCATCTTAGTCCAATCCACTCATCTCAAGAAAACATTCATTCGTTAGAAAATTCCTTTTAAGAAATTATCTTTTATAAAACTGATGCCAGAGGGTAATTCCAAAGATTTTAAGCAAGATATCAATTATTCCATTTTCAAGAGATTCTGGGCAATAGAATTACAATCATAAGTCAAAGAATTAGAATTACAGAGTTCTTATCAGAAATGAATTATCATCTCCAGAGTGGGGTCATCGAGGATGAAAGATCAATAATTCAAGAGTAAGAATAGTTAATCATGGGAATATCACAAAATTCACAAGTTTAAGATCATAATCATGGTATCACAAGGTTCAATGACTAAGGATGAAAGTATTGAAATAAACTTTACTATTATCAATAGGTTAAGGCAAACGGTTGCACAAAATGAGGTTTTAAAGAAGGGGAGGAACATTTGCCTTTCCTAAAGTTCTTAGTTAACACAAAAGCAACCTTGAGCTCCCTTACTCGACTTTGATGGAAAGAGTCTTTCCTCTATCTTCTCTTGAACCTGCACATATAATAACCTCATTACTAAAGGTCCTATACACAAACCCGAATGACTATTTATTATTATACTAATATACCACTTGACTCCAATGCAACATATAGGTTTTATGCACACGACTATACTTTATTATCATGCAACTCCACACTTAGTTACTTATACACATTAGTGTACATAATCACATATAAACATGGAGCAACATGGCATTTATTCCATATAAATACATAAGTATCGAATGATCTCAAGACACTCTACCCTTGATCACTCGATTCTCTCTACACCATATTTCTAGTCACAAAACTCTATAAACCCAAGTACTAAAAACCTAATTCTGTTGATTTCTCTTAGACCATTACCTTCTACTGATCTTAATCTATCTTAAAATATCAAGACACACCTATACCTCACCTAATTGAACTCATAATCTCCTTGCACAAAACCAAACCTCCCGAATGCACCTTTTGGCAACACCTTATGTGTCTTGGAAAAATCAAACCTTTCTACCTTGTGCATTCACTCACTTCTGACTTTTTTCTAATTACTAACTCACAAAAATAACTCCTATAATTGGTTTGACACTAAGGTCTAACTTGGGCCTACCTATAGCTTTTTATGAAGTTGACACCAAACTGCACTTACAACTTTGCAAACTACCCTATTTTAACCAACTTAAAACCCATAAATTTTGCTTCAAGGTTGATTCTAATTGCTTGTTGACCTTCCCTAGACTCCACTTCACCTTTACCTATCAAGGCCCATGGAGTGCCTACTCAAAACGAACCTAAACTAGACCATTATCACTCTTACTCCAAAATTATCCCCGTTTTGGTTGCTCTCGGTTTTACACTAACGCACCCATCAAAATCAAAACATTTCCACAATTTATGGCTACTGATCTGAAGCTTAAACATTGCTCTAAAAAATCCCAGCCTAGGCCTCCTGAGGCCTCACCAAATGCTCACTCAAAACCCAACAATTCTACGACTAACAACCAACTCACTACTCGCACTACACTACCCCTTTCTCCTTGGCTCCAATCAAAATTACCCAACTCCACAACAAGGATAACCAAAACTAAAACACTAACCACCTTGATCTTCCTATTAACTACCTATGAGATCATTCCATACTCTAAAATTACCCAAAATCGACTAGTATATAAACACAACTACGTATGCATCACACTTAATCGCATTCTCGAATCAATCATGCACAAATTCGAACATAACCTCAAAGTAAAATCTTGATATCAACTGAATAAGCTCATTTAACAACTTAACATACTTTTATTTAAGATAAATAAGGCATTATCTATTGCATGCAAATCAATTCGAATCCAAAACTTATGCATTTAACCATAGGATAGCTAGTCTCAAATATACACTCGTAGCATTTCAAAATTTGGTATTAAAACCAACATGAAAGAATTCATACATTTATATCTCAAGTAATACATGACATGCAAGAGTTTTAGCTAAGATATTCATCATAAAACATGGTTTTGATCAACATGCAAGAGTTTAAACTAACATGCATGACTTGATGTGACAAGAGCTATAGAAATCAATGACATGCAAAGGCTTTAACTAAATATTAAACTTTGAAAATATGATTTTAGCACTTAAACTTTGAATGCAAACAAAGCAACCAAGAATCTACTCCATTGATAGTATAAATCATGGTTTGGACCTTAAATTCATAAGAATCAAGGTCTTCCACTTGAGTTTTAAAAATACTAGGCATGCAACACTTAAGCACTCAAATTTTATCACAAAACATAAATGAATGAGTTGAAAAAAGGTTGGGGGTTATATTACACTAGGATCTTGAGAAATTGGGTGAAAAATGAGTGTGTGCGGGTGTGTGTGTAACGACTGGGAAATATTATGTAATTATTTTTATCAATATATAATTATTATGTGATTTTATGTGAATTTTGGTGAATTATTTGATAATTGATATTAATATTTGGATGTTTATTTCTGATAAAAATAAGATATTTTAATTTTTAATTATCCAGAATTAAATATAGATAATTTTGGTATTTTTCTGGTAATTTTTGGACAATCATATGATTTTATAAGGATTTATAGAATTAATAATGATTATTTCACGTGATTATAAAATTTCTTTTTAGAATTATAAATCATCCCACTTCAATCGTATTTGCGTTTTTACAACCAGAAACTCTTCCGAAAACTCCTTCCTAACCCAATCTGATAATTCTGAACACTTTTCATATTTTGACTTTCTCGATCTGGGGTACGGTTTGACCTGTACGAGTCCCGGTGTGAAATTTTCGATACGCAAATTATTTTATATATCGATAAAAGTCCATATTCTCAAAAGGCGAGACATTATTACCTTAATTTCGTATAAAGTATTTTATAGGAAGCTCTGATTTGATAATTATCCAAATTTGATATTAAAATTGTATCGTCTTTTTAGTTACTTAGTGGCTAAGTAACCTATTTTTGGATCCGATCTGTAAATATAATTATCGAATTATTAAATAAATAAAATACTTGATGACTCTGTCAGCTATGATTTGCTGTATTGCCATTTGTGTGTGATCTATTGGGTACAAAAATTAATTGTATAACAAATTATTGAGTTGTACGAATTATTTTGCTTTTAATATAATTTTATTGAATATTTATTCTTATAAAAGCTAAAATTGCTCCTAAAATTATTTTTATTGTTTTATAATTTTATTTATTATTTTTAGGGGTTTATAAAATTTAGAAATCAATATTTTATTTATTAATTATCTTTAAATGATTTTCTGATTCCATTTAATTATAAAATCAATATTTAATTCCAAGAAGTTTCAAAAATCCTGAAAATTTTATTTTATTAACTTTTAAATATTTTGAAAATTTAAAATTTATTTTTAGAAATTTTCTGGCTTTTATTTAACCGCATGTGTATTCGTTAAAATCGTAAAATACGGGTATAATTGGTGATTTAAAAATAATTTAAAAAATTATGAAAGTTTTATTTTGTTGATTTTAATTATTACGAGGATGTTTAAAATTAATTTAACATTTCTTTCAGATTGTTGTCATTCGTAAGTTACTCGTTAAAATGCGGAATTAATTGATATGCAGAATAAAAAGAGAACAACAAAAGAAGGAAAATATATAAAATAAAAACACAACCACACAGCCTGCGTTTTGTGTGCCTCTCGGGGAGCCCTTGTAATATCCGGGATATATCGTGTAATTATTTTTGCTATTAAATAATTATTATGTGTGTTCAGTATCTATTCTGTGAATTAACTGTTAGGTGTTATTTGTATTTGAATATTCAAAAATAGTATTAATTGAGTATTTCAATTTTTATATGTCCAAAATAAAACATAGATAATTGTCATATCTTCCTAATTATTTTTATGTTGATTTATGAATTTATATGAATCATATGAAATTTATAAAATCTTTTTCCGAGTATTTAAAATCTATTTTATAAAAACGGGAACCAACCGACGTCAACCGTTGTTACGTTTTTGGAACCCGAAACTCTTCCGAGAACTCCTTCCTAACCTAATTGTAATATTCCGAGCATTTTCCATGTTTCGACTTTTTCGATCCGGCGTACGGTTTGTCTTGCGCGGGTCCCGGCACAATATTTTTGATACAATATTCGTTTCGGTAAATCAATAAAACCCGTATTTTCGATAAACGGGAGCTTTTTATTAAACTATCATAATTATCACTTCGTAATACGTGTAACCAGGCGCTGAGACCAAGACCGCAGTACAAATTGTACTGATTTGGATAATTATCCCGAAAACCAATACCGTTTGGATCAGTTTTACAAATAAACGTACCGTTTTATATCCGGAATGATCCAACGGGATACTAATTTCCCGTAAATATAAATAGCCTTTTACCGTATTTTATTTCGTATCAAAATCATTTGCAGATAGTTAATTCTATAATTTTCAGAGAAAAATCCTAATTATATAAATTGTTCTAAGAATCAAACAGCAAAACGAAGGCGTTACCGATCTATGTTTTCAAAGCTTGAGTAACCAAAACGAAGGATTTGAAGTGTTCTATCAGATTCTGAGCTTTGTTTCACTGCAGAATCAAAGGTTTATTTTCTGGAAATTTATTTATTTTCGAATTAAATTTATTAAAAATATGAATTTTTGTTCGGATGATTGTTTGTATGATTTGATGATTGCATGTTGCAGAGCTTGTTTTTCTGATGATTTTGATAAATTAAACGTCTGATTTGGAGTTCAAAAACATGTTCAAATTTGAGTTTGATTTTCGAATTTTAAAATTAGGGTTTATAACCCGTATGAATGTTCTTAATTAAAATTTGGGGGTTTCTTATTCTGAAATAGATTGATGTTGTGGTATAGTGTATTGTATTCTCTGTGAAATTTACAATCTAGTCGTACAAGTTTCATGAATCAACGAGGTTTGTAGAGAAGGGAGTTGTGTTTTGTAGTTTACGTCGAACCCGCCGGAAACCGGCGAGTTTCTTGATCAAATTCCGGCCAAGTCTGGGGTTATTGATGAATTTTAATTGCAGATATAGGTTTCTGGTGTTGTGTAGTTTAATTCTGGAGGTGATGGTGGTGGGAGGATGCCGGAGGTGAGTTCTCCGGCCACCCCTGATTTTCCGGCGACTGAAACTGCAAAATTGCAGTTTAGTCCCTGTATTTTTTAAGATGGTGAAGTTTAGTCCCTATAGTTTGCAAAATTTTCAAAAATAGGATTCCTATTTATAAAATGTTTAAAAATCATATTTCCTATTTATTTTTATTATAAAAATTCATTTTTAATTTCTGAAAATTCTGAAAATTATTATTTTAATTCCGAAAATTATTTTTAATTCAAAAATAAATCTGAATTAATTAGTTAATTAATTTTAGTTGATTTTTAATTGATTAATTGGTCAATTAATTCAAAAATTAATTTATTAATTGGTTTAATTAATTATTAATTGATTTTAATTAATTATTTAATTAGATTTAATTATTTAAAAATGATTTAAAAATTCCGAAAAATAGTTTCGAGCTTTAAAATATTATTCTAAATTATTTCCAAGGCTCGATAATTATTACAAAATTGTTTCGGAGCCAGAATTGGCCAACCGAACCCTGTTTATTAACCCAAAATTGATCCAACGACCCGTATTAATTCTGAAAAATACTTTAAAAATCATTTTAAATACCCGAAAGCATATTTATGACCCGAGACTTCTTTATAAATGATATGTCATTGATTACGTGATGTATTCTGTGTTATACGTGACTTGTTGATTGACTATCGGTCTATATATTCGGTGTTTACTTGGTTATTGCATAACTTTCAATCCGTTAATCGGATTTGGGTGAAACGAATGGTAGATAGAAGTATGTGTTGAATAGAATCCTGTGAGTTGATGATTGATAGATGCTTATCATATGTGAGCAGAAGAGGCAAGATGTAGGAAAGGGAAACAGGTAGTTGAGGAGTAAGACGATTATGATTGGAAGCGAGTGCAGGATAGTAAGCTAATACCCGGCAAGTGTTCTGAACTTTCTCGAGATATTGTAGTACTTGATAGTCTTGTTGACATTGCAAGTGCTTTGAAGCACAGAAACCTAAACCCTAATTTCAGTTATTGTTCTTGAGTCATGAACCATATTCTTTCTAAGCCATTGATTATTGTATACCCAAACACGAACCGCAAATCTACGATACTACTCCACAAATACATACAAACTAAATACCAGACACTGAACTGAATTATTATATACTCAACTCATGGTATCTTATGCTTTGAAAGACCAAATTCTTGAAACCCTGAAACATTGATTCCTTTGTTATCCAATTCTTTCATTACCCAACATCCAAGCCTTGAAAGTACCTTGTTGATCCACACAAGGGTTGAAACCCTTTTATTGTTAAACACTCACTGTTGTTAATGATTCTGATTATTATTTATTATTGTTTAATTTTGTTATTATGTTAGAATTGGATTGTTTTTATAAAATTATGGACCAGATTCGTGGTCAGACCATATAATGGTCAAGTTAGGCCAATGTGTGCCTTGGATCCAGTAGTTAGAGCAATGTTGTGTGCTTTGCTCGGGGTTAGTGCGCGACTGATCAGCAGCCTAACCTTGGTTTTAAAATAAAAATATAGTATCCAATTCTAAATCATAATCCATTGTTCACTTGATATCATAACCATATTCACTTGATGATCATTATTCTCAGTTTTGTCATTGTGACTTGCTGAGCTAGTTAGCTCATTTGTGCGATGTTGTTTATACTCTTTCCAGTTAAAAAGGAACCAGTGGGTAGCAAGGATCCGCAGTCCAGTGCGAGAGCTAGGGATTAAGGCTGTTGAAGCTGAGCTAGTAGGCTTCTTTTGGAATAATGTAAATTGTAAAAGTTTGTAATATGTTTAATACTCAGTTTGAGTTTGAATGGTTGGGATTTAATCGGTATGTAATATATTAGTGTGTTTGGCTTGTGTGCATACTTTAACCTATTATGATCTGTGGTAGTTGGTAAGTAGGGTCATTGCATATTATTATTATCTTTAGTATTGTTATAAGCAGGTTATAAATAAGGTATGCGCGTGGACCCCAAACTTCTGACCCGGGTTCGGAGGGCGCCACAGGTTTGGTATCAGAGGTACAGGTTATAAGTCACTGACACAAGCCTAGGTTGACGGGAATGGGTAGGGGGTTAGGATTAAAAGTAAGGCTTAGGATGATAGAACGTTGAGAGGTTGAGTGTTATGGTATAACCGGTATTAGTATAGTTCGCGTCGTGGTTCGAGATTCTTCTATTGTGATATAATTTCAGATAGCAGCGATGGCCGACTCTTTTATTCCCGTATCAGCTGATCACTCAGAGCCTTCAGTTGGAGCACCAGCATCGGATCCACGTCCTGTTATTCCACCAGCATTGGCTATTCTACCTCCACCGGTATTGCAGCCCGTACCACTGCAGGCTATTCCACCTCCAGGCATGAGGACACCTATCAGAGGACCCCCACCAGCTGATTCAGATTCCACTGGGCATTCAGTTGCGAGTGCCCCATTCCAGTCTACATTGCCCCCAGTTCCTTACTACTGGAATGAGGCTCTTCTATTGGAGCGTGATTCCTTGTTGGCCCAGATCAGAGAGCTACAGCATATCATTAGGACTACTAATGTTGATCGTGGTGTGAGGGAACTTCGAGAGGAGATTCATGTGACACGGAGGGTTCTTGAGGCTAGGCTACATGGAGCTACATTACCTGGCAGAGGCCCTGATGCACTGATGGGCTGGGCTACTGAGGTGATGGAGGACTTTGAGAGGCTGGCAGGACCAGAGTTTCCCTGGAGCTGAGTCAGAGATTCAGAGATGGAGATTCTGAGCAGTGTTGTTATGGTTATGTAGTATGTACAGTAGTGTGTAGTGTGTACCAGTAGACTTTTGAGTTGTCTTTATAGACTAGCTATGCTGACTAGTGAGTAGATTGTTGTACCCTTTTGCTTTTACTTCCGAAGCGTCTTTACGCTTGTACTACATAAAACTTTTGATCTATATATCAGTACCTTTTCTTTTCCAGTACTGTCATTTACTTTATCGCACTTGTTTTACTTTACCTTATTTATTGCACCAATTATACCCTGTGATACCATGTACCCTGTTTTCCATAACTGTTTATATTCTGTAAAGAAGCATGCAATTTACTTAGTTACAACTGTTTTCAAAAAGGAGATATTCCTGTTTTACAAAAAATTTCCTTTATGAAAAGATTTGATTCAAAAGCTAAATAAATTGTTTGATTCTTTACAGAAAATGCCTCCTAAAAGAAATACCCGCACCAACACCCAGAATGAAGAAACCAACAACATCAATAACAACAATAATAACCAAGATGAGACAAACCTGAATGTGAACCCAGGACCCATAGACCCAGCAATAGCCCAGATTCTCCAAATCTTGGCCCAACAAACAGTTCACCTGGCACAACAATAACAACAAAGGCAGACCAATCCCCAGGTAACTTTCAAAACTTTTCAGGCAGTAAACCCACCAGAATTTAAGGGTTCCCTAGAGCCGATTGAAGCAAATGTGTGGTTAAAAGAAATAGAGAAGGCATTTGCCTTAGTGAAAGTGAAAGAGGAACATAAGGTTGAGTTTGCAAGTTACTATTTGAAGAATGAGGCCACCTACTGGTGGGAGATGGTGAAGATATTGGAAGGTACAAATGTTATTACTGGGGAGAGGTTTAGGGAATTATTTCTAGAAAAGTATTTTCCTCAGTTTGTTCAAGATCAGATGGAGCTGAAGTTTTTAGAGTTAAAGCAAGGAACTATGTCGGTGGCAGATTATGAAAGTAAATTTGAAGAATTGTCAAGGTATGTGCCTTCGTATATTGATACTGATAGAAAGAAAGCTAAGAGATTCCAGCAAGGCTTGAAGCCATGGATCAGAGGGAAGGTAGCTATTTTTGAGTTGGAGACCTATGCAGGGGTTGTACAGAAAGCTATGATTGCGGAGACCGAAAGTGAGATGTCACAGAAGGAAAAAGAGAGCAAGAAAAGGAAGGTTGAGGGAAGTGAGGGCTAGTTACACCCAGGGAAGTTTCCAAACTTTAAGAAGGGAAAGTTCCAGCCAGGGAGAAATTTTATTTCAGAAGACAAAATGCAGGAGACGGAGGCCAGGGCAACCGTCCAGCTAATATGAATCAGCCGAATCAGTTGAGATTAACTTTTCCAGATTGTCAAGTTTGTGGAAAGAAGCATGGAGGAGTTTGTAACAAGTTGAATGTGGTATGTTTCAAATGCAACCAGAAAGGGCACTATTCGAGGGAGTGCCGAAATCAGCCAGCTAGAGAGCCAACAAATAAGGATCAACCTATCCGAAATCTAGCAGTAAAGGTTCCAGCCATTGGATTTACGTGCTTCAAATATGGAAAGCCAGGACATATGGCCATGGATTGCAAGATATCAGCCCCAGTCAGTAATGCATTGAGGATCATGGGATCTACCCCAGCAGTAAATGAGACTCCAAGGGCTAGAGTTTTCGACATGTCAGTGAAGGATGCTATCCAGGATACAGATGTCGTGGCAGGTACGCTTAATGTGAATTCTTTATGTGCCAAAGTGTTAATAGATTCGGGAGCAACTCGATCGTTTGCTTCACAAGATTTTGTTGGTAAGTTAAATTGTCCAGTTGAGTATTTAAATGAAATAATGACTGTGGAATTAGCAAATCAAGAACGTGTAACTGTGAATCAAGTTTGTGGGAATTGTGAGGTTGAGATTTCTGGTAGTAAGTTTTGTGTAGATTTGATACCATTTAAGTTAGGAGAATTTGACGATATATTAGGGATGGATTGGTTATCTAAGCACGATGCCCAGATAGATTATCGAAATAAGAAGGTAATGGTGAAGACGCCTGACGAAAAGATAGTAACGTTTAAGGGACAGAAGCAAGTAAAAAAGTTCTTAACAATAATTCAAGCTAAGAAGTTATTACGGCAAGGATGTGAGCATTTTATAGCATTCGTGATTGACAAGAGTCAGGAGCCAGCAAAACTTGAAGATATTCTAGTAGTGAATGAATTTCCAGACGTGTTTCCCGATGAATTGCCAGGACTTCCTCCAGATAGAGAAATTGAATTTGCGATCGACTTAACACCTGGAACAGAACCAGTATCCAAGGCCCCGTATAGAATGGCGCCTGTTGAGATGAAAGAGCTAGCAAAGCAGTTGCAGGAGTTGTTAGAGAAAGGAGTAATCAGACCCAGTGTATCCCCGTGGGGAGCACCGGTATTATTTGTTAAGAAGAAAGATGGAAGCATGAGACTATGTATTGACTATAAGGAGCTCAACAAGCTTACGATCAAGAATTAGTATCCGTTACCTAGAATTGATGATTTGTTTGACCAATTGAAGGGAGCCAAGTATTTCTCCAAGATCGATTTAAGATCGGGATATCACCAACTGAAGATCAAGCCAGAAGATATACCAAAGACAGCTTTTCGAACAAGGTATGGACATTATGAATTTCTAGTAATGTCTTTTGGATTGACCAACGCCCCGACAACATTTATGGACCTGATGAACAGAATTTTCAAGGAATATTTGGACAAGTTCGTTATTGTATTTATAGACGATATTTTGATCTATTCAAAGATGGAAGAGGATCATGCGGAACATTTAAGGACAACTTTGGAGATTTAAGGAAAAAAGAAGTTGTATGCTAAATTCTCGAAGTGTGAGTTTTGGTTACAGGAGGTTCAGTTCTTAGGACACATAGTTAGTAATGAAGGGATCAAAGTGGACCCGGCAAAGATCGAGGCAATTACGAATTGGGAAAGACCGAGAACACCCACCGAGGTAAGAAGTTTCCTAGGATTGGCGGGATATTATCGTTGATTTGTTCAAAAATTTTCAAGGATTGCCACACCATTAACAAAGCTTACACGGAAGAATGAGAAGTTTATATGGAACGACAAATGCGAGAAAAGTTTTCAGGAATTGAAGCAACGATTAATCACGGAACCTGTTTTGTCACTTCCAGATGATCAAGGGAATTTCGTAATTTATAGTGATGCTTCTCACAAAGGATTAGGATGTGTTCTTATGCAGCACGATAAGGTGATTGCGTATGCGTCAAGGCAATTGAATCCACATGAACAAAAGTACCCTACTCATGATTTGGAGTTAGCAGCCATAGTATTTGCTTTGAAGATTTGGAGACATTATCTGTATGGAGAGAAATGTGAGATTTATACGGATCATAAAAGTTTGAAGTATATATTTACCCAGAAGGAACTTAATATGAGGCGAAGGAGATGGTTAGAATTGATCAAGGATTATGATTGCTCGATTAATTATCATCCCGGTAAGGCGAACGTTGTAGCAGACGCGTTAAGTTGGAAGGAAAGGTTAAATGTGTTATCCGTACCTGAAGAGATATATAAAGAATTTCAGAAATTAGAATTGGAGATTAGAATTTGCAAGCCTGAGGAAGCAAAAGTGTACAATATGATTTTCCAACCGGAGTTATGGGAGAAAATAAAGAAATGCCAGAAAGAGGTAATGGATCAAGATATAAATCGTTTGGTAGGTGAGGAATTATGCACGCAACAAGATGACCAAGGTATTCTGAGGTTTTCATCTAGAATTTGGATTCCACCGGTGACGGAGTTAAAAAATGAAATTCTACAGGAGGCACATAATTCAAGGTATTCCATCCATCCAGGAAGTACCAAGATGTATAGAGATTTAAAGAAGAATTATTGGTGGCCAGACATGAAGAGGGAAATTGCGGAATGGGTTAGCAAATGTTATACCTGTCAGAGGGTTAAAGCAGAGCATCAGAGACCAAGCGGATTGCTACAGCCATTAGAGATTCCAGAATGGAAGTGGGAACACATTGCCATGGATTTTATAGTTGGATTACCAAGGACAAGGGCTAATCATGATGCCATTTGGGTTATAGTGGATAGACTTACCAAGTCAGCTCATTTTCTGCCTATAAATGAAAGATTTTCACTCGACAAGTTGGTCCATATGTACCCGAAAGAAATTATAGTTCATCATGGAGTTCCTGTGTCTATCGTATCTGATCGAGATCCAAGATTTAATTCAAGATTTTGGAAAAGTTTTCAAGAATATTTGGGAACAAGACTGAATATGAGTACAGCTTACCACCCTCAGACAGACGGCCAAAGTGAAAGAACGATTCAGACGATTGAGAATATAACGACTCGTGTATTTTTGAATTATTTAAATATGTAACTATATAAATTATTAAATAAATAAAATATGTGTATTGGTTTTGACCGCTATGTGTTATTTGACTAATAGCTATGTGTGAGTTATGGTGTACCGGGTTGTCCGCATGATTAATTATGGAGTTGTATTGATTTATTTCTAATTTCAAAAGTGGATTTAGTGCAAAGTTATTTGCATAAATATTTGGAATGTCTCTAAAATTATTTTTGTGATTTTATAATTACATTAATTATTTTTAGGGTTTTATAAAATTGAGAAATCAATATTTTATCAATTATTTATCTTTAAACGATTTTCTGATTATATTTAATTGTAAAATCTGTATTTAATTCTAGAATTTTTCAAAAATTATGAAACTCATAGTTATTCACGTTTGAAATATTCCGAGAATTTTAAAATTATTTTGGAAATTTTTGGGATTAATTTTACCCGCGCGTTGTTTCGTTTATTTGTTAAAAGCGGGTATAAGTGCATTTTAGAAATTATTTTAAAATTATAAAAGTTACGTTTTTATTTACTTCGGGATGTTTCTAATATTTTAAAGCTATTTTCGTAATTTTCGGAGGCTATTTTATTCGCACCTTATTCCGTTAATTTTGAATTTCGGGACAAAAACCGGGTCGCGGGAAGTTCGTGTCAATCCTTATTGCTACGTGTTATAATTCTGTTAATTTGTAGACACGTGGTAGCTGTTGGTTTACAAAAAAAAAAATAATAAGATAAACACAGACTCAATTGAGCCTGTGTTCACCCCTCCCCTGTTTTGTTTACTTCCTCGGCTCCTTTTTCTTCCATTGCTTCTCTGTTCCATAGCTTCCTTGTTCCCATTTCCCCTGTTACTTTTGTTTCTCGGTGGAATTATTTCCGCCGCCTGTTATCTCCGATCATTTTGTCGGTATTGCTCCGGTTTCCTCCTGTATTGGTGTGTGTATATGCATATGGTTGTGTATATATATCCGTTATGTTGTGTAGTTACTATGTGTGCGGTATTTCTGTTTGCCGCCCCTGTTCCTTCGGATTTTCGGTTGCCGCCGGAGTTTTCCGGTGAGGCGGCCTTGTGTTGTGATGTATGCGTATAGGCTGACCCTGTTTGTTAATCGATCCCGATGTTAATTTCTTTTAATTAATTCAACAATATTTTATAGATTATTCGATGAGATAAATTGTGGTATGTACGGGAAATAATTATTTATCGGTAGAATACGCGTTGGAAACCCGAATGGGTCGGGTATCCGCGAATTTTACCGCCATCGGCGATGAGCCTCGGCGAGCCGACGGTGGACGGTGATGAATTTAATCTGAGTCCTAAAATTTTTAAAATAAAATTTAGTGTGTGAAATTAATTTTGAAGCGAAAACCTTATGTTATATCGAAGTTGGGTAGATAATTGGATTGTGATTGGATTATTGGATGGTGGTTATTGTGAATTTGATTATTGTTGGTTTGACGTCGAATTATTTCGACGGGTAGTCCGATAAACAAAGGAAACGCTGCCCGATTTCCGGAAAACTTACCTACAAAAATACGGGAGCGTATCCGATGATTATCAGAACGTCGAGTGGTTATATAAATACATATGTGTTTTATATGGAACTTGATTGAACGATGTAATGAAATAATTTGCTAAAATCCATAACCCTGATTTTGTGAAATTACAAATATACGTATTTTCGGAAAGCGAACACCAAACCGATTTCTCGAGAATGTGAACCCTCACTGTTGGGTGTGTTGTTATATTATAATAATCCATATAATTACGAGTCGGGTTTGAATATCGTTTAGTAAAAATTAGTATTGAGGATATGTCAAGCATATCTAGACGTCTAACGTAGGGTATTTTCAACCCTGTAGGTTATAGTCGGGAACCTGAAAGTGGACGATGGACTAAAGATAACCTAGTGGTCAGTTGATTAGCTCAGTAGAGTTTCAACAGAAAGACCTAAGTGTCGAAGTCGAATCCAATGGGATCTAGTGGTTGGACGTAAAAGCCTAAGCGGCAGAGTTGGCCCAGAATTGATCAGTAGTAGTTGTAAAGCCTTGTAAGGCAAGTACTTCCAAACTTTTCCTCAAGTTATATCGCAATTATTTTCGAACTGTTTCATAAAATGTCGCTCTTATTCATAATAACTCTTGTTTACATTGCAAGTGCATTAAACTATTTGCCCTTGAATCCCTGATTTTCTTGATTTTGAGCCGTAAGCCTTGTTCTTTATAAACCATCCTTTGTTGATCATCAGACACTAAACCACACAAATATTATACTATTTCCCAAATGTTTAACTACCAAACACCAAACACCAGAAGAAAATGGTTTGAAAACACAGAAACTTTTATACTCCAATCATTCTTAGTAACATCAAAGAACCATATCCTGAAAAAAATCATTACTGGTTTGATATCTGACCCTTGTGCAAACTGAAAACCGTTTCTTATACATACCCTGATATACCCTTGAGATATCCATGAGTTTTCTTACGTTTTTATGCAAATGTTTAACATCATCGATTATGATCTTGTGTTATTGATTCATATTGTTATCATATTGAACTGCTTTAGGATTGGATAGTTTTTATATATGTGGACCAGATTCGTGGTCAGACCATACCAATGGTCAATTTAGGCCAATGTGTGCCTTGGATCCAGTAATTAGAGCAGTGCTGTGTGCTTTGCTCGGGGTTAGTGCGTGACTAATCAGCAGCCTAACCTTGGTTTTATAACTTAAAATGAATATCCAATTCTAATGATTAGTTAAAAAGAAACTTGATTCCTTTGAATCATCTTATTTGGTCATTGTTTAACCTCAGTTATCACTATTATGACTTGCTGAGCTAGTTAGCTCACCCTTGCGATTCTTTTATATATTTTACAGTTGAAAAGAATATGGATGATAGTAAAGTTCCTCGGTCCAAAGTGCGGGCTAAGGTTCCAGTTGAGTTGAATTGAGCTAGCAGAAGCGTCATGCGGTATAGAGATAGTCAGATTGTAAGAATGATTTTATTATCAATTGTAAGTTAAATTCGTTAGAATTTGGTATGTTGTAATAAAGGTTAGGATTGTGGCTTGTTTTTATACTTTAACCTGTTGCGATCCGTAGTTATGTAAAGCAGGGTCATTGCAAATAATATTTCTTATCCAGGTTTATATATTGTATATGTGTTGTGGACCCCAAACTTCTGACCCGGGTTTGGAGGGCGCCACAGGTTGGTATCAGAGCTACAGGTTATAAGTCACTGAAACAAGCCTAGATTGTCGGGATTGGGTAGAGGGTTAGGATTAGGAATAGGAAACAGAAAGATAAGACGTTGTGAGGATGAGTGCGACTATATAGCAAGTCTTCGGCACGGTTCATGTTGTGATTCGGGATTCTCAGCTTGCGACGTGATTTTCAGACAAAGGCAATGGTAGATCATGATTTCCCGGTGTCATTTGATCATTTGGAGCTTTCCGTTCGAGGATCGTCATCTTATACCAGATTGGAATTGCACCTTGTTCCTCCACCAGTATTAGTGGCATTACCTTATGTTATAACGGTTGCACTTCTTCAAGCTATTCTATGCTACTTTTGCACCTTTTGATATGAGATCACCTATTCAAGAAGCTCCATCTGTTTATTCTTGTTTCACTGGACATTTGGTTGTGAGCGTATCTCTTCAGTTTACCCTATATCCTGTTCTATACCCCCAGTTTAGAACTTGTCCTATGAAGCGATTGTATCTACAAGGATGGATTCGAGAGTTATAGTAAATGGGGAGCGCTTGAGGGATAAATAAAGGTGAGAAGAAGTTTAGAGAGAAGATTTAAGTGTTTCAGAGGATAGTTGTTATCGGGTTAAAAGAAGCCATTAGTGACTAAGCCACCCGTGAATAAGTATGGGATGAACTAGATGAATTTTGAAAGAGTAAGAGAGAAAAGTATAAACCTGGGATTTTTGTAAAATTAAATGATGATGATATGATAAATGTGATATGTAAAGTAGTAATGTGATGTGATACGAGCAAACTTTGTTCTATGAAATAGACTTATTGACTATTGGATAGCCTGTTTTACTTAATTATTGCAACAGTAATGTCGGGAGTATTACCAGTATGGAAGCTTTGACATGAAGCTACAAATAAGATATCATGCAACGACAATTAAAGTTTCATCAATTAAGGAAGGCAAATGGACCCGATGAAGGAGAAAAAGTAGATTGGAGTGAATGAATTTTTATGTAATTATTTCTTTAATATGGTATCTTGCTATAGGTTGGAAGGACAACAACCAACTCATATAGTAAGGACAACCAGGTTTGTGATTTTCCAAACTTTTAAATAAGTTTTGGAAAAAGATTTCCCTTTATAAATTTCTAAAAGCCTTTTCGAATAAAATGATTTTTAAACATTGGTTGTCAAGTTACTCCTTGAGTTTCTTGTTTGTTAGAAAGCCCGGATTACCTGGAAGGATGTTGTTTCAGACTTAGTATTGCTAATTTCGAGAACGAAGTAACCTATGATTATGAAGAAGTTGATTATTCCTAACAGTAAAGTGCAAGTATTGTTTGATAAAATTTACAACAGAATCAGCGTACGGAGTAACTATACATTCAATTACTAGGACTATCAGAGTTCAAAGAATTCATTGATTTAACAAAAGTCGGAGCGTGATCGAAGAAGATTGGAAAGATTTCCAGACCTCTCTCAAAACAGAATATTATTAACAAAAGGATCGTTATGTCGAATGGTACATAGTTATTCTAAATTAAAAAGAGAAATCTTGAAGTTACCTGGTAGGAACACCATTAAGATCGAATTGTTAAAGTATTATCCGTTTGGGTGCGATATTAAAGACGCAAGACGTGACAAGTAGGAATCTACCATAATGCTTAATTTGTAAAAGCATTTCAGTGTACCCTCTAAAGTTGCTATATGATGCAATTGGAATATGATCGAACAAGCTCAAAAGATGAATACAAGTGAAATATGGATGGTGACCAATGGTGTCGTTCTTGTCTTCAATGTTACAGCGTATATTCCTATTTAATTTCTAAAAATATATGAACTTCTTCTCTTAATAAACTCCTTATGATGATATCAAAAAGGAGGATATGGCATTCCTTTCAAATTTAAATTGTTCCCCTCAAGTTTTACTCTCTGATTGGGACAAACAGTGTTATGGTGAGACGCTTTGTCAGGATGACGAAGAGTCGGGTGGGACGCCACCTAATCATGTGCTGTATGCCATATGGTACGAAAGACTGGCCATCTTAAGTACCAATGTGGTGGTCTCATTCATATTCAAATCCTTGTTTCTTCTTTCTTTTTAACTCTAATTTTTGTTGACTTGTGAATTCTAGTTGTTTCATCGTATTCTCGTTCTTTGCAAGAGTTTTTCTAACGGAAATCAACATATTATGGACCAAGAGGGCAAAGTTCCATCTACCTCTTACGCATGGAAAACAAACAAGGACATATGGCGAGAATTGTAAATCACTAACCCATTCAGGGATACACTAAGGATCAAGGTAATCTACTCCAATAAGGAATACATCTCCAAGAATGAGAGTTTACGATTTGTCTGTGAAATGTGTTGTTCAGAATACGGATGTGATGACGGGAATGATTATTGCGGATACCTTACGCGTTAAGGTATGGAAAGATGTGGGAGGAACTTGATCAATTATCTCTCAAGGTTGTGTTGATAAGATGAGTTACCCTGTTGAATTGATAAGATTATAACTAAAGGATTAGCAAATCAAGAATGTGTAATTATTAAATAAGTAAGTACCAATGGTGGAATTGAGATTTCTGGCAATAAGTTGTGAAAATTTGATATCATTTAATGTAAGAGGACTTGACGTTATTCTAAGGAATGAATTAATTATTTAAGTGTAATGCCCAGACAAACCAACGTGATGAAGAGATAATCTCGAAGACGTCAAATGGAAAAAAAAATGATAAGGTATAAAGGAAGAAGGAGGGTAAAGAATTTGTTAACGATAATTACGGTGATCAAGATGTGAGCATTATGGTGATTAGGAGATAAATAAAAGTCAGAAGCAAACAAAATTTGAATATTTTATAGCAATTAAAGAGTTTCAAGATATGTTTCCAGATGAGTTTTCAATATTTCCTCCTGATAGAGAAATGAAGCTCGCGATTGACTTAGCACCTGAGACGAAGCCAGTGACCAAGGTCTTACATAAAATGGCACCAGTTAAAATGAGGAAGCTAGCAAAGCAGATGCAAGAGACGTTCGAAAAAGAAGCGATTAGACCTAGTGTATCCCATGAGGTGTACCGGTACTAATTACTAATAAGAAAAGGGAAGTATGAGATTATGCGTCGACTAAAGAAAGCTCAACAAGTTTACTATCAAGAATAAGTACATGTTACCTCGAACTACTGATTTGTTTGATCTAACAGGAGAAGCAAAGTATTTTCTAAAATTGATTTAAAATTTGGGCGTTACCAATTGGAGATTGAACCTATGCACATAATCTTTAAGGAATATCTGGATGAGTTGTAATTATGTTACTTAAAGTCAACGGAGGACCACGTGAAGCATTTAATGACAACTGAGGAGTCGAAAATGAAAGAAGTTGTATATAAAGTTTGCAAGGTGAAAGTTTTGATGATAGAAAGCATAAGTAATCAGTGAGGAGGAGACCAAAAGAGATCCAGTAGAAATTAAAGTTACTACGAATAAAGAAAGGCTAAAAGTACCAACAAAAGTAAGAAGTTTTACCATGGACCGGTTATATTGCAAATTTGCGTAAGATTTCTTGAAAGCTGCGATACCTTTGATGAAGCTAATCAAGAAAAGCAAGAAGTTTTGTGCAGTGGAGAAGGGTGAAGGAAAGTTTTGCGAAGTTAAATGAAAGGATGGTTACAACACCTGTTTTATCAATTTAAAAGTATCAAGGAGGTTTGGTAGTTATAGTGATGCTTCTCATTAGGAAATAGGATATGTGTTGATGCAGCACAATAAAGCTATTGTATATACATTCGGACAACCGAAACCTTATGAGCAGAAGTATCATACTCATAATGTGGGATTAACAGTAATAATATTCGCTTTGAAAGATTGGGAAACATGAGATGTATGGGGAAAGGTGTAAGATCTATACGGGCCATAAGAGGTTGAAGTATATATTCATGAGGAAAAACAAAGATAGAGGAAAGTGATAAGCAAAAAGGAGAAAACGAACATAGAAACTGTACCAGAAGAATTATCTATGGAATTTTAGAAGTTGGAATTGGAAGTCAGAGTTTATAATCCAAAAAGGAGCAAGGATGGATAGTATGACCTTTCAGTCAAAGTTGTTAAGGGAAAGATAAGGATATGTCAAGAGAAGATAATGGATCACGATGTTAGCAGTTAATAAAAGGAAATTTATGCGCCCAGGAGAACAAGCACGATATCCCCAGGTTTTCGTCCAGCACTTGAATGCTACAAGTAAAAGGATTAAGAAATGAGATCCCACAGGGAATTTACAATATAAAGTATTTAATCTATTGAAGAGATGCCAAGATGTGCGGAAATTTAAAGAAAAATAGTGATAACAAGGTATAAGAAGGAAATTTCAAGATGAATTAGGGAGTGTTGGATATGTCGAAGTATTAAGACGAAGTATTGGAAGGCCTAGTGGATAAGGCAGACCCAGGAAGTGACTTTACAAGAGGCGAATCGTAAAGCGTACAAGTGATGTTAAGAGAGAAAAGGAATGAAATTATAAGGGTATGTACTCATTATCGGGAGTTTAACAAAACAACGAATAAGAATAAGTGACCCCTACAAAGAATTAATTTCCTACGAGACCTAATTTAGGAAGTGTGTTATGTTTCGGGGATTAACTTAAGTTCCGACCTGAGAACATATCAGAGATTATGGTTAAAGTGAGTTATGAACACTGCAAGCTCCGGTGATGTTATGCAAGATAACAAGTGTATCAGTTGTCTATAAGGAATTAATGAACATTTTATATAAGGAGTACTCTATTAAAAAATGTATTTATTGATAACATCCTCAGCCATTCGAGGTATAAGAAAGTCTGTGTGGAATGCCCAAAGATTTCTCTTCATATATCTGAAGGAAAGCAACTATAGGTTGAGTCTTCAAGAATAAAATTATGACTAAGGTTAACAAAAGATTTGAATTAATCCATTAACAACTACCTAAGCAAAGCCGTATGGTAACAGATGCCTTAGGCCGACATAAAGGATTGGATGTAATTAAGACCACCGAGGAGTTAATAAACGTATTGGAAAGAGTGGAATCTAAAGTTCAATACTTAAAGATGATAATACGTGAATATATGAGATTACTTTTCAGCCTTAACTAATGGAAAAGAGTAAGAGATGTTTTAATGTTTGGAAACCAAGTTGAAAACGAGCACTGCCTATCATCCTTAAACGGAAAGTCAAAGTACAGAAGTGATTCAGGAAATGTAAAATATGTTGAGAGGTTGAGTTTTAAAGAAACACTGGAATGATCATTTATCATCAATGTCAGCTTTGGAATGCCACTTTATCAAGCTTCATGTGAACGCAAGTGTAGTTCCCCATTTCTATTAAAATAAAGTGGGAGAAAGAAAGTTATCAAATTCTAAGTTAAATCGGAACACCAAGAGCATAGTAATATTGATTAAAGCAGCTCGGAGTAGACAAAGAAAGAAGACGAAATTGTATTGAGAGAAAGTTTGAGTATAGAAATAGGACCAATAGTGTTAGTAAAAGTGTCGTCTTGAAAGAGACTGGGTAAGTCTAAGTAGAAGGGACAGGTTAAGTCCTAAAATTAGTAAACCAGTCTCAAAGTATTGATAAATATAGATAAAGTTGTTCATGAGTTGATGTTACCGTCACAACTTTGTGTACATATACTGTGTTGTCCTGTCAAAGTTAAAGCAATAAGTATTTGATTTGAATCATGTGATTGATCAGGAGCCAATGGGGCTCTTGTCCAAGTTATTTTGGATAGAGTGAGTAATCCAAACTCTTGATCGTTAAAAGCGAGTCATTGGAAATGAGTATATATCTATAGTAAGTACATTCGAAAATCCTCGAGTAGAAGAGTCTACATGGAATCTAGAGTCAGATATGCTTGACAAATATCCTCACTTGTTTAGTTAACCAGATTCTAAGGACAAAATCTTTTAAGGGGGGAAGGATATAACGACTCGTGTATTTTTGAATTATTTAAATATGTAACTATATAAATTATTAAATAAATAAAATATGTGTATTGGTTTTGACCGCTATGTGTTATTTGACTAATAGCTATGTGTGAGTTATGGTGTACCGGGTTGTCCGCATGATTAATTATGGAGTTGTATTGATTTATTTCTAATTTCAAAAGTAGGATTTAGTGCAAAGTTATTTGCATAAATATTTGGAATGTCTCTAAAATTGTTTTTGTGATTTTATAATTACATTAATTATTTTTAGGGTTTTATAAATTGAGAAATCAATATTTTATCAATTATCATTTATCTTTAAATGATTTTTTCTGATATATTTAATTGTAAAATCTGTATTTAATTTTAAAATTTTTCAAAATTATGAAACTCATAGTTATTCACGTTTGAATATTCCGAGAATTTTAAAATATTTGGAAATTTTTGGGCTTATATTTTACCCGCGTCGCGTTGTTTCGTTTATTGTTAAAGCGGGTATAAGTGCATTTTAGAAATTATTTTAAAATTATAAAAGTTACGTTTTTATTTACTTCGGGATATTTGTATAATTTTAAAGCTATTTCGTAATTTTCGGAGGCTGTTTTACTTAGCACCTTATTCCATTAATTTTGAATTTCGGGACAAAAACCGGGTCGCGGGAAGGTCGTGTCAATCCTTATGCTACGTGTTATATTCTGTTAATTTGCAGACACGTGGTAGCTGTGGGTTTACAAAAAAAAAATAAGATAAACACAGACTCAATTGAGCCTGTGTTCACCCCTCCCCTGTTTTGTTTACTCCTCGGCTCCTTTTTCTTCCATTGCTCTTCTCTGTTCCATAGCTTCCTTGTTCCCATTTCCCCTGTTACTTTTGTTCTCAGGTGGAATTATTATCCGCCCGGCCTGTTATCTCCGATCATTTTGTCGGTATTGCTCCGGTTTGCTCCTGTATTGGTAGCGTGTATATGCATATGGTTGTGTATAATTATCCGCTATGTTGTGTAGTTACTATGTGTGCGGTATTTCTGTTTGCCGCCCCTGTTCCTTCGGATTTTCGGTTGCCGCCGGAGTTTCCGGTGAGGCGGCCTTGTGTTGTGATGTATGCGTATAGGCTGACCCTGTTTGTTTAATCGATCCCCCGATGTTAATTTCTTTAATTAATTCAACAATATTTTATAGATTATTCGATGAGATAAATTGTGGTATGTACGGGAGATAATATTTATCGGTAGAA
This sequence comes from Apium graveolens, assembly GCF_009905375.1. Classification (NCBI taxonomy): domain Eukaryota; kingdom Viridiplantae; phylum Streptophyta; class Magnoliopsida; order Apiales; family Apiaceae; genus Apium; species Apium graveolens. The sequence continues at coordinate 207,009,328 of NC_133655.1, forward strand.
TACACGTTGGAAACCCGAATGGGTCGGGTATCCGCGAATTTTACCGCCACGGTGATGAGCCTCGGCGAGCGACGGTGGATGGTGATGAATTTAATCTGAGTCCTAAAATTTTAAATAAAATTTAGTGCGTGAAATTAATTTTGAAGCGAAACCTTAGTTATATCAAGTTGGGTAGATAATTGGATTGTGATTGATTTTGGATGGGGTTATTGTGAATTTGATTATTGTTGGTTTGACGTCGAATTATTTCGACGGGTAGTCCGATAAACAAAGGAAACGCTGCCCGATTTCCGGAAAACTTACCTACGAAAATACGGGAGCGTATCCGATGATTATCAGAACGTCGAGTGGTTATATAAATACATATGTGTTTTATATGGAACTTGATTGAACGATGTAATGAAATAATTTGCTAAAATCCATAACCCTGATTTTGTGAAATTACAAATATACGTATTTTCGGAAAGCGAACACCAAACCGATTTCTCGAGAATGTGAACCCTCACTGTTGGGTGTGTTGTTATATTATAATAATCCATATAATTACGAGTCGGGTTTGAATATCGTTGAGTAAAAATTAGTATTGAGGATATGTCAAGCATACCTAGACGTCTAACGTAGGGTATTTTCAACCCTGTAGGTTATAGTCGGGAACCTGAAAGTGGACGATGGACTAAAGATAACCTAGTGGTCAGTTGACGAGCTCAGTAGAGTTTCAACAGAAAGACCTAAGTGTCGGAGTCGAATCCAATGGGATCTAGTGGTTGGACGTAAAAGCCTAAGCGGCAGAGTTGGCCCAGAATTGATCAGTAGTAGTTGTAAAGCCTTGTAAGGCAAGTACTTCCAAACTTTTCCTCAAGTTATATCGCAATTATTTTCGAACTGTTTCATAAAATGTCGCTCTTATTCATAATAACTCTTGTTTACATTGCAAGTGCATTAAACTATTTACCCTTGAATCCCTGATTTTCTTGATTTTGAGCCGTAAGCCTTGTTCTTTATAAACCATCCTTTGTTGATCCTCAGACACTAAACCACACAAATATTATACTATTTCCCAAATGTTTAACTACCAAACACCAAACACCAGAAGAAAATGGTTTGAAAACACAGAAACTTTTATACTCCAATCATTCTTAGTAACATCAAAGAACCATATCCTGAAAAAAATCATTACTGGTTTGATATCTGACCCTTGTGCAAACTGAAAACCGTTTCTTATACATACCCTGATATACCCTTGAGATATCCATGAGTTTTCTTACGTTTTTATGCAAATGTTTAACATCATCGATTATGATCTTGTGTTATTGAATCATATTGTTATCATATTGAACTGCTTTAGGATTGGATAGTTTTTATATATGTGGACCAGATTCGTGGTCAGACCATACCAATGGTCAATTTAGGCCAATGTGTGCCTTGGATCCAGTAATTAGAGCAGTGCTGTGTGCTTTGCTCGGGGTTAGTGCGTGACTGATCAGCAGCCTAACCTTGGTTTTATAACTTAAAATGAATATCCAATTCTAATGATTAGTTAAAAAGAAACTTGATTCCTTTGAATCATCTTATTTGGTCATTGTTTAACCTCAGTTATCACTATTATGACTTGCTGAGCTAGTTAGCTCACCCTTGCGATTCTTTTATATATTTTACAGTTGAAAAGAATATGGATGATAGTAAAGTTCCTCGGTCCAAAGTGCGGGCTAAGGTTCCAGTTGAGTTGAATTGAGCTAGCAGAAGCGTCATGCGGTATAGAGATAGTCAGATTGTAAGAATGATTTTATTATCAATTGTAAGTTAAATTCGTTGGAATTTGGTATGTTGTAATAAAGGTTAGGATTGTGGCTTGTTTTCATACTTTAACCTGTTGCGATCCGTAGTTATGTAAAGCAGGGTCATTGCAAATAATATTTCTTATCCAGGTTTATATATTGTATATGTGTTGTGGACCCCAAACTTCTGACCCGGG